>NW_024099202.1:0-20912 GCF_016545835.1 Crotalus tigris
CCAAATGTTCCTCAGAAGAGACACGGAGGAAGAAACAAAGCCGAAGAAAGAAAAAAGAAGAACCCAGACAGCAAGAAAATGTCTCCAGTTCAAGCCCTATTAGCCTTTGGCTGTGATGGCGCCTCCTACGCTGTGAGGTAAGTTGTATTCTTCAAAGTTTTATGATATGGAGGGAGGTCAATGGTCCCCCCCCCCAAAAAAAATTGATGGTCCATTCTTCCTAGGTAAGTAGGGGTAACACCTGCCTCTGAGGTAATAGTAACCACAGTGTATTGTGCCTTCTTAGGTGTAAAACCTCAGTGGCAGCTGAAGTAACGTTGATTTTTTTTTTATTTCAAAGGCATGTACTACAGCATCTTAGAAGACAGAAGACTCAGCTTTGAAGGTAAAAGTACAAGAAGAAGGAATGGAAATCAAGAATGAATAAGATCTTGTAGATAGTTGATTTTATATCTTTCTTGCCTGGCATAAATTAAGCCCTGGCAACGGTTCTTAGAACCAGAAAGAAAGTTTCAATGGACCTTTTAATTCTAAGTGTGGCCATTGATTGATAATAGATTTTATAGTTTTCTGCCTGGTGTAAATTTAGCCATGGCTATGGTTCTTAGAACCAGAAAGAAAACCTCTCAGTGGCCCATTTAAATGACTAACGTGGCCAGTGATTAATCATAGATTTTATAGTTTTCTGCCTGGCGTAATTTTAGCCATGGCGATCGATCGTAGAATCAGAAAAAAAGTTTCAATGGACCTTTTTAATTCTAAGTGTGGCCATTGATGGATAATAGATTTTATAACTTTCTTGCCTGGCATAATTCTAGCCATGGCGATGGTTCTTAGAAACCAAAAGACAACCTCAATGGCACTTTTAATGCTAGGTGTGGCTGTTGATCCATTATAGATTTTATACCTTTCTTGCCTGGCATAATTCTGGCCATGGCGATGGTTCTTAGAACCAGAAAGAAAGCCTCCACGGCCCTTTTTAATGCTAAGTGTGGCCGTTGATCTATAAAAGATTTTGTAGCTTTAGAGTCCCTGAGATCGAGGGGAGGAACATTTGCACGCCTGTTGCCAAATGTTCCTCAGAAGAGAAACGGAGGAAGAAACAAAGCCGAAGAAAGAAAAAAGAAGAACCAAGACAGCAAGAAAATGTCTCCAGTTCAAGCCCTATTAGCCTTTGGCTGTGATGGCGCATCCTACGCTGTGAGGTAAGTTGTATTCTTCAAAGTTTTATGATATGGAGGGAGGTCAATGGTCCCCCCGAAAAAAATTGATGGTCCATTCTTCCTAGGTAAGAAGGGGTAACACCTGCATCTGAGGTAATAGTAACCACAGTGTATTGTGCCTTCTTAGGTGTAAAACCTCAGTGGCAGCTGAAGTAACGTTGATTTTTTTTTTTTATTTCAAAGGCATGTACTACAGCATCTTAGAATACAGAAGACTCAGCTTTGGATGGTAAAAGTACAAGAAGAAGGAATGGAAATCAAGAATGAATACGATCTTGTAGATAGTTGATTTTATATCTTTCTTGCCTGGCATAAATTAAGTCCTGGCAACGGTTCTTAGAACCAGAAAGAAAGTTTCAATGGACCTTTTAATTCTAGGTGTGGCCATTGATTGATAATAGATTTTATAGTTTTCTGCCTAGTGTAAATTTAGCCATGGCTATGGTTCTTAGAAACAGAAAGAAAACCTCTCAGTGGCCCATTTATTCAATGACCAACGTGCCATGATTAATCAATAGATTTTATAGTTTTTTTTCTGCCTGGCGTAATTTAGCTGGCGATCGATCTAGGAACAGAAAAAAAGTTTTCCAATGTACCTTTTTGATTCTAAAGTGTGGCCATTGATGGATAATAGATTTATACCTTTCTTGCCTGGCATAATTCTAGCGCATGGCGATGGTTCTAGAACCAGAAAGCAGCCTCAAACTGCACTTTTTCATGCTAAGTGTGGCCGTTGATCTATAAAAGATTTTGTAGCTTTAGAGTCCCGTGAGATCGAGGGAGGAACATTTGCACGCCTGTTGCCAAAATGTTCCTCCAGAAGAGACCGGAGGAAAAACAAAGCCGAAGAAAGAAAAAAGACGAACCAAACAGCAAGAAAATGTCTCCAGTCAGCCTATTAGCGCTTTGCTGTGATTGGCGCCCTCCTACGCTGTGAGGTAAGTTGTATTCTTCAAAGTTTTATGATATGGAGGGAGGTCAATGGTCCCCCCCAAGCAAAAAAAATTGATGGTCCATTCTTCCTAGGTAAGAAGGGGTAACACCTGCCTCTGAGGTAATAGTAACCACAGTGTATTGTGCCTTCTTAGGTGTAAAACCTCAGTGGCAGCTGAAGTAACGTTGATTTTTTTTTTTTATTTCAAAGGCATGTACTACAGCATCTTAGAAGACAGAATACTCAGCTTTGGATGGTAAAAGTACAAGAAGAAGGAATGGAAATCAAGAATGAATACGATCTTGTAGATAGTTCATTTTATATCTTTCTTGCCTGGCATAACTTAAGCCCTGGCAATGGTTCTTAGAACCAGAAAGAAAGTTTCAATGGACCTTTTAATTCTAGGTGTGGCCATTGATTGATACAATAATTTTATCAGTTTCTGCCTGGTGTAAATTTAGCCATGGCTATGGTTCTTAGAACCAGAAAAAAAAAGTTTCAATGGACCTTTTTAATTCTAAGTGTGGCCATTGATTGATAATAGATTTTATACCTTTCTTGCCTGGCATAATTCTAGCCATGGCGATGGTTCTTAGAACCAAAAGAAAACCTCAATGGCACCTTTTAATGCTAGGTGTGGCTGTTGATCCATTATAGATTTTATACCTTTCTTGCCTGGCATAATTCTGGCCATGGCGATGGTTCTTAGAACAAGAAAGAAAGCCTCAACGGCCCTTTTAATGCTAAGTGTGGCCGTTGATCTATAAAAGCTTTTGTAGCTTTAGAGTCCGGATCGAGGGAGAACATTTGCACGCCTGTTGCAATGTTCCTCAGAAGAGACACAGAGGAAGAAACAAAGGCGAAGAGAAAAAAGAAAAACGAGAACGACAGCAAGAAAATGTCTCCAGTTCAAGCCCTATTAGCCTTTGGCTGTGATGGCGCCTCCTACGCTGTGAGGTAAGTTGTATTCTTCAAAGTTTTATGATATGGAGGGAGGTCAATGTTCCCCCCCCCCCCAAAAAAAAATTGATGGTCCATTCTTCCTAGGTAAGTAGGGGTAACACCTGCCTCTGAGGTAATAGTAACCACAGTGTATTGTGCCTTCTTAGGTGTAAAACCTCAGTGGCAGCTGAAGTAACGTTGATTTTTTTTTTATTTCAAAGGCATATACTACAGCATCTTAGAAGACAGAAGACTCAGCTTTGAAGGTAAAAGTACAAGAAGAAGGAATGGAAATCAAGAATGAATAAGATCTTGTAGATAGTTGATTTTATATCTTTCTTGCCTGGCATAAATTAAGCCCTGGCAACGGTTCTTAGAACCAGAAAGAAAGTTTCAATGGACCTTTTAATTCTAGTTGTGGCCATTGATTGATAATAGATTTTATTGTTTTCTGCCTGGTGTAAATTTAGCCATGGCTATGGTTCTTAGAACCAGAAAGAAAACCTCTCAGTGGCCGATTTAAATGACCAACGTGGCCAGTGATTAATCATAGATTTTATAGTTTTCTGCCTGGCGTAATTTTAGCCATGGCGATCGATCTTAGAATCAGAAAAAAAGTTTCAATGGACCTTTTTAATTCTAAGTGTGGCCATTGATGGATAATAGATTTTATACCTTTCTTGCCTGGCATAATTCTAGCCATGGCGATGGTTCTTAGAACCAAAAGAAAACCTCACTGGCACCTTTTAATGCTAGGTGTGGCTGTTGATCCATTATAGATTTTATACCTTTCTTGCCTGGCATAATTCTGGCCATGGCGATGGTTCTTAGAACCAGAAAGAAAGCCTCAACGGCCCTTTTTAATGCTAAGTGTGGCCGTTTATCTATAAAAGCTTTTGTAGCTTTAGAGTCCCTGAGATCGAGGGGAGGAACATTTGCACGCCTGTTGCCAAATGTTCCTCAGAAGAGACACGGAGGAAGAAACAAAGCCGAAGAAAGAAAAAAGAAGAACCAAGACAGCAAGAAAAGGTCTCCAGTTCAAGCCCTATTAGCCTTTGGCTGTGATGGCGCATCCTACGCTGTGAGGTAAGTTGTATTCTTCAAAGTTTTATGATATGGAGGGAGGTCAATGGTCCCCCCCAAAAAAAATTGATGGTCCATTCTTCCTAGGTAAGAAGGGGTAACACCTGCCTCTGAGGTAATAGTAACCACAGTGTATTGTGCCTTCTTAGGTGTAAAACCTCAGTGGCAGCTGAAGTAACGTTGATTTTTTTTTTTATTTCAAAGGCATGTACTACAGCATCTTAGAAGACAGAAGACTCAGCTTTGGATGGTAAAAGTACAAGAAGAAGGAATGGAAATCAAGAATGAATACGATCTTGTAGATAGTTCATTTTATATCTTTCTTGCCTGGCATAAATTAAGCCCTGGCAATGGTTCTTAGAACCAGAAAGAAAGTTTCAATGGACCTTTTAATTCTAGGTGTGGCCATTGATTGATAATAGATTTTATAGTTTTCTGCCTAGTGTAAATTTAGCCAGGGCTATGGTTCTTAGAACCAGAAAGAAAACCTCTCAGTGGCCCATTTAAATGACCAACGTGGCCAGTGATTAATCATAGATTTTATAGTTTTCTGCCTGGCGTAATTTTAGCCATGGCGATCGATCTTAGAATCAGAAAAAAAGTTTCAATGGACCTTTTTAATTCTAAGTGTGGCCATTGATGGATAATAGATTTTATACCTTTCTTGCCTGGCATAATTCTAGCCATGGCGATGGTTCTTAGAACCAGAAAGCAAGCCTCAACGGCACTTTTTAATGCTAAGTGTGGCCGTTGATCTATAAAAGATTTTGTAGCTTTAGAGTCCCTGAGATCGAGGGGAGGAACATTTGCACGCCTGTTGCCAAATGTTCCTCAGAAGAGACACGGAGGAAGAAACAAAGCCGAAGAAAGAAAAAAGAAGAACCAAGACAGCAAGAAAATGTCTCCAGTTCAAGCCCTATTAGCCTTTGGCTGTGATGGCGCCTCCTACGCTGTGAGGTAAGTTGTATTCTTCAAAGTTTTATGATATGGAGGGAGGTCAATGGTCCCCCCCCCAAAAAAAATTGATGGTCCATTCTTCCTAGGTAAGAAGGGGTAACACCTGCATCTGAGGTAATAGTAACCACAGTGTATTGTGCCTTCTTAGGTGTAAAACCTCAGTGGCAGCTGAAGTAACGTTGATTTTTTTTTATTTCAAAGGCATGTACTACAGCATCTTAGAAGACAGAAGACTCAGCTTTGATGGTAAAAGTACAAGAAGAAGGAATGGAAATCAAGAATGAATACGATCTTGTAGATAGTTGATTTTATATCTTTCTTGCCTGGCATAAATTAAGCCCTGGCAACGGTTCTTAGAACCAGAAAGAAAGTTTCAATGGACCTTTTAATTCTAGGTGTGGCCATTGATTGATAATAGATTTTATAGTTTTCTGCCTGGTGTAAATTTAGCCATGGCTATGGTTCTTAGAACCAGAAAGAAAACCTCTCAGTGGCCCATTTAAATGACCAACGTGGCCAGTGATTAATCATAGATTTTATACCTTTCTTGCCTGGCATAATTCTAGCCATGGCGATGGTTCTTAGAACCAAAAGAAAACCTCAATGGCCCTTTTTAATGCTAGGTGTGGCTGTTGATCAATTATAGATTTTATGCCTTTCTTGCCTGGCATAATTCTAGCCATGGCGATGGTTCTTAGAACCAAAAGAAAACCTCAATTTTAATGCTAGATGTGGCCGTTGATCTAGAAAAGAATTTATAGCTTTAGAATCCCTGAGATTGAGGGGAGGAACATTTGCACCCTGTTGCCAAATGTTCCTCAGAAGAGACACGGCGAAGGAAGAAACAAAGGCGAAGAAAGAAAAAAGAAGAACCAAGACAGCAAGAAAATGTCTCCAGTTCAAGCCCTATTAGCCTTTGGCTGTGATGGCGCCTCCTACGCTGTGAGGTAAGTTGTATTCTTCAAAGTTTTATGATATGGAGGGAGGTCAATGTTCCCCCCCCCCAAAAAAAATTGATGGTCCATTTTTCCTAGGTAAGTAGGAGTAACACCTGCCTCTGAGGTAATAGTAACCACAGTGTATTGTGCCTTCTTAGGTGTAAAACCTCAGTGGCAGCTGAATTAATGTTGATTTTTTTTTTTTATCTCAAAGGCATGTACTCTACACCATCCTAGAAGACAGAAGACTCACTTGTCAGCCTGCAGTGTTGATGGTGAAAAAGGAGGAAGAAGGAATGGAACGCAACAATGAACATGATCTCCACCAAGAATGCTATTTCACCAATTATGTCAAAACTGACCTTTAGAACAATCGCTGAAAATGTAAGCCACTTTCATGATCACACCACACTACACATTTTAATCCTATCTGTGACCATTGCTACATAATAGGGATTCTCGTTTTCTTGCCTGTTGTATTTTTAGCCCATTCTAGGTGTGTTCCATGATGTACATAAGATTCCATACTTTTCTTGCCTCCTTACTGTTAGGCCTGGCAATGGTTCTTAAAACCCAAAAGAAAATGTCTATGGCCCTTTCTATTGCTAGGCTTGGTCACTGATTATTAAAACAGTAATTAGTATTCTGGCCTAGTGTAATGTTAGCCACAGCTGTACTTCTTAGAACTTGAGAAGGGCCACACAAGCATTCCACATGCCAATCCATCCTGTAAAAAGTGATGACTCATTTTTAGAGGTCTTTCAGTCCCTGAGCTTGTGTGACACTCACACCGAATGGATGTGGATAATTATCGGCTCCCAGACTCACTCAGTCCATGAGCAGATACTTTCTGAGACTCACACTAGAAGTCTCTCTCTTTCAGTCCCCGAGTGAGCAGCGAGGGCGAATCACACTGGAGGCGTCAACAGCCCTCGGCTGGAAGTCTCTCCCGGTCCCTGAGGCTCCCCAACGGAGTCTCAAACTGGAAGGGAATCCTTTTGGATCGCTTCCCTCACTGGTCAATGATGATCATGATCATTGCAGTCCATGAAACCAGAGAGACAAAAGAGATGCACTATTCCTGATTCCATCTGCACCGCCCCCCATGTTTAGGCATGGACCCTTGGTCACGCCTCCTTCGCCCCCTGCCACTCGCCTCAGCCCATTTACAGCCAGCTTTCCTCCTCCATTGCCCTCCCGCAGCCATTCTCCACGGCCAGTGGACCCTTGGCCCTCTGCCCGTCGCCCTTCGGCCTGGACAATTCACCCAGACACCCTTTGTCCCGGGCCTTTGGCTATATGGGACAAATAGCCCCCAGCCATGGTGCTGCGGGGGCAGCATGCGATGAGCAACCCCAGGGGCTGGGGAGGGCAGCTGTGATGCAAGATTTTTTTTAAAAAGTGCTCTGCTCTGCATGTTTTGGGGCCTTGCAGCTCTGACCCCAGAATCGGAAGGAGGGGGACTGGCAGCAGAAGTAGCAACCACCGGGGCCACTGGGGGGAGCAGTCAGACAAGAGTGTGTTGGGGAACGAGGGAGGAGGGAGGGGCACCTCAAGGGGACTTCACAAAGACAGCTTGACTCGCAACTCAAACGAAAGAGAGGAGGAGGAGAAAGGCCGGAGCAGCTTCTGCCACAGCCAGGGAGGCGGGTTAGGGGGGCACACAGGCAAACAGAGGGCTGGTGTGCTGCTGGACCTGGAGCGTCATGGGAGGGAAGCGTGGGCTAATGGGACTGCTTGCGCCTTGGGAGGGAAGGGAGGGCAACTGGCAAGGACTGGGGATGATGGGACTGCGTGCGCCGTCGTGGGAGGGAAGGGAGGGCAAATGGCAAGGGCTGGGGATGATGGGACTGCGTGCGCCATCGTGGGAGGGAAGGGAGGGCAAATGGGAAGGGCTGGGGATGATGGGACTGCGTGCGCCGTCGTGGGAGAGAAGGGAGGGCAAATGGCAAGGGCTGGGGCTGATGGGACTGCGTGCGCCATTGTGGGAGGGAAGGGAGGGCAAATGGGAAGGGCTGGGGCTGATGGGACTGCGTGCGCCGTCGTGGGAGGGAAGGGAAGGCAAATGGCAATGGCTGGGGATGATGGGACTGCGTGCGCCGTCGTGGGAGGGGAGGGCAAATGGGAAGGGCTGGGGCTGATGGGACTGCGTGCGCCGTCGTGGGAGGGAAGGGAGGGCAAATGGGAAGGGCTGGGGCTGATGGGACTGCGTGCGCCGTCGTGGGAGGGAAGGGAGGGCAAATGGGAAGGGCTGGGGCTGATGGGACTGCGTGCGCCGTCGTGGGAGGGAAGGGAGGGCAAATGGCAAGGGCTGGGGCTGATGGGACTGCGTGCGCCGTCGTGGGGGGAAGGGATGGCAAGGGCTGGGGCTGATGGGACTGGGATGGGACTGCGTGCGCCGTCGTGGGGGGAAGGGAGGGCAAATGGCAAGGGCTGGGGCTGATGGGACTACGTGCGCCGTCGTGGGAGGGAAGGGAGGGCAAATGGGAAGGGCTGGGGCTGATGGGACTGCGTGCGCCGTCGTGGGAGGGAAGGGAGGGCAAATGGGAAGGGCTGGGGCTGATGGGACTGCGTGCGCCGTCGTGGGAGGGAAGGGAGGGCAAATGGCAAGGGCTGGGGCTGATGGGACTGCGTGCGCCGTCGTGGGAGGGAAGGGAGGGCAAATGGGAAGGGCTGGGGCTGATGGGACTGCGTGCGCCGTCGTGGGAGGGAAGGGAGGGCAAATGGGAAGGGCTGGGGATGATGGGACTGCGTGCGCCGTCGTGGGAGGGAAGGGAGGGCAAATGGCAAGGGCTGGGGCTGATGGGACTGCGTGCGCCGTCGTGGGGGGGAAGGGAGGGCAAATGGCAAGGGCTGGGGCTGATGGGACTACGTGCGCCGTCGTGGGGGGGGAAGGGAGGGCAAATGGCAAGGGCTGGGGCTGATGGGACTGCGTGCGCCGTCGTGGGGGGGAAGGGAGGGCAAATGGCAAGGGCTGGGGCTGATGGGACTGCGTGCGCCGTCGTGGGGGGGAAGGGAGGGCAAATGGGAAGGGCTGGGGCTGATGGGACTGCGTGCGCCGTCGTGGGAGGGAAGGGAGGGCAAATGGCAAGGGCTGGGGCTGATGGGACTGCGTGCGCCGTCGTGGGAGGGAAGGGAGGGCAAATGGGAAGGGCTGGGGCTGATGGGACTGCGTGCGCCGTCGTGGGAGGGAAGGGAGGGCAAATGGCAAGGGCTGGGGCTGATGGGACTGCGTGCGCCGTCGTGGGGGGGAAGGGAGGGCAAATGGGAAGGGCTGGGGCTGATGGGACTGCGTGCGCCGTCGTGGGAGGGAAGGGAGGGCAAATGGGAAGGGCTGGGGCTGATGGGACTGCGTGCGCCGTCGTGGGGGGGAAGGGAGGGCAAATGGGAAGGGCTGGGGCTGATGGGACTGCGTGCGCCGTCGTGGGAGGGAAGGGAGGGCAAATGGGAAGGGCTGGGGCTGATGGGACTGCGTGCGCCGTCGTGGGAGGGAAGGGAGGGCAAATGGCAAGGGCTGGGGCTGATGGGACTGCGTGCGCCGTCGTGGGAGGGAAGGGAGGGCAAATGGCATGGGCTTGGGGGTTGGAACTGTGACCCGTCGTGGGAGGGAAGGGTGGGTAGAAGCCAAGCTGGCCTTGCTGTTTGCCTGTGTGCCCCCCTAACCCGCCTCCCTGGCTGTGGCAGAAGCTGCTCCGGCCTTTCTCCTCCTCCTCTCTTTCGTTTGAGTTGCGAGTCAAGCTGTCTTTGTGAAGTCCCCTTGAGGTGCCCCTCCCTCCCTCCCTCGTTCCTCAACACACTCTTGTCTGACTGCTCCCCCCAGTGGCCCCGGTGGTTGCTACTTCTGCTGCCAGTCCCCCTCCTTCCAATCGGAAGGGGTCAGAGCTGCAAGGCCCCAAAACATGCAGAGCAGCCACAGCACTTTAAAAAATCTTGCATCACAACTGCCCTCCCCAGCCCCTGGGATTGCTCATTGCACGCTGCCCCCGCAGCACCATGGCTCCTGCCTGCCACCCAGCTGGCTGTGGGCTATTTGTCCTGTACAGACAAAGACCCAGGACAAACGGTATCTGGGTGAACTGGCCGGGCCGAAGGGCGACAGGCAGAGGGCCAAGGGCCCATTGGCCGTGGAGAATGGCTGCGGGAGGGCAGCGGAGGAGGAAAGCTGGCTGTAAATGGGCACGGGTGAGTTGATGGGCTGCATTTCTTGGGCAAAAGGCTGCACTGCTGCTGAGGCCATCCTGACTCAGAGGTGATGCCAAGGCACTCATGACAGAGGTCTTCCAGCCCCTGAGTTACTACTCTGTGAAACTCACACTGAATGAGTAGGCAGCCAGACGCTCCCAGGCTCGTCCAGCCTCTGAGCACACACTCTGTGAGACTCACCATGGGAGGGAGACCCTTTCAGTACCTGAGTGAGCAGCCAGGGCGAGTCACACTGGAGGAGTCAACAGCGCTCAACTACAAGCCTCCTCCGGTGCCCTAGCTGAGTCTCAAACTGGAAGGGAATCCTTTTGAATCGCTTCCCTCCCAACTTCATACCCTGAGAAATAATGTCAGCTGCAGCCAGATCTCTTGGAACCAAAAGTAAACCTGGTGACACACTTTAATACGAGGTATTGCCATCTCTACAAATTAATAACTAGTTTTTTGCTAGAGTGAAACATTATGTCCTCGAACTGGAAAATAAATCTGTGTGACCCTTTTAAATTCTAGATGTGGCCATTGAAACCCTGAGTAGATTTCTTGCCTGGCTTAATTTAGGCACTATGGTCGTTCTTAGAACCAGAAAGCATCTCAATGGCCCTTTTTAACGCTGGGTGTGCCGGTGATTGATAATAGATTTTATAGTTTTCTGCCTGGCATAAATTTAGCCACAGCCATGGTTCTTAGAACCAGACAGAAAACCTCAACCTCTCTTGTTAATGTCTGGTGTGGCCAGTGATTGATAAAAGATTTCTATTTGGAATAATTTTATCCACGGCTGTTGTTTAAAATGTGTAAGTTATGTTTTGACTGATAAATATTAAACATGACACACAGTATGGCGGTCACCTCAAGAATTTTGATTTCTTTTGTCACACACATTTGTCTTTTTGTTCCTGAAATTTCTGTTTGACATTTATTTTTTGTACTACAACTGAGTTTTACTCCTGATTTACTGTTGTTAAGTAGTTGTGATGCTTATGGTAGACAAGTTTTATCTTTTACCTGTTTTTATGTATTCTTTCTTATCACCATCTCTTCAACAAGAGATACCTGTTGTGATATTTATGTATTTGAACACTGAAGTTGTGTTTTCTTTCTTCTGAGAAAAATCTTTTGATGACAACTATGGTTCCTTTTACACCTCACCTTTTGTCAAAATTGTCATTTTAAATTAGTGAACTATTTAACCCATGGTATTTTATCATTGCTTTTGTAATTTTTGTGTGACTTTTTATCCTTAAAATATTGGATTATGCTTTTATGTATTTTATCTGTAAGACTGTATTATGTTTTGAATTGTTGTACAAACTGTTGCAACTGGGTAACGCTTGGAATATATGATGCAGAACAATAAAGTATTTTTTGAGTCTTCCTTCACTATACGTTCCAGCAGCCCGACCGGAATTGAAATGGGGTTTAAATAGAGTATAATACATTATACTTATAGTGTATTATACTCTATTTAAACCCCATTTCAATTCCGGTCGGGCTGCTGGAACGTGCTGCATTGCCTCAGCTGCTGCTTAATCTGTACGTTTTGGGAGAATCCACCAGGAAAGTAGCGGCCCGCGCGCCTAATGGTGCGCGAATTATATAATTATATAACTAAAAATCACAAACAGTAGCAGTACAGTCAGGGCAAGTGTGTGTGACATCCCTTGTATCTAAGATGTCTGGCTTAGTTCAGTGCAACACTTGCTTTGCAGCTGTCTTTCGCAGTACCCTTTTCAAACTTGGAAACTGTCCTATCTGTAAACAAATCACTAGCCGACAAGGACAGATCATTTACCTAGGGTCTGTAATCCGTGTTCTTCGGGCAGAAATTAGGTGTCCAGTTCAGCCCCTCTAGTAAGCCCCCATGCTATCAGCCCCCTTTATCACAAAGATCCTGTAGGAGAAGGGCAGTGTGGACAACCGTGGGATCTGGCAGGGTGAGAGCTGTGAACCATAAACACAAAGCTTTCGCTGTGTCCCTGCACAACAGTTACAGTGCCCTTGCTGACCTTAATAGGGACATTATGGAGACAGGTAAAGGTATTTGTGAAGATAACTCAAATAAGCAGGGGATTGTGGTCCGAGATGAAGAACTAGATTTTGATAGGGAGAAGTGTGAATCAGGTATTGCACATCAGTCCTGCAAGAATAGAAAGGCTCCCAAAAAGAGAAGCTACCTTCTGGTAGGTGATTCAATTATAAGGGATGTAAATTTAGGAAAGGACACAGAGGCTTTGAAAGAGGTCAGGTGTCTTCCAGGTGCTACTGCAAGTAGGGACAAGAAGCGTATTTCTAAAATAATCAAGAATGGCAGCAAGGACTGTGATGTGGAGGCTATTGTACATCTTGGCACTAATGATCTGTCCCACAAAGATGTACTCTCTGTGCAGAATGATTTCCAGAGCTTGGGGAAGGAACTTAGCAGAATAGGCTGTAGGCTTACTTTCTCAGAGGTCTTACCAGTGTATAAGGAGCAAAACGGAAACGGCCAGTGCATAGCACAATTCAGTATGTGGCTAAAGGAGTGGTGTGAAGGGGAAGGCTTTGGATATATTAGTCACAATGTCAGTAGCTGGTCCAATCAAAAGATGTACAAAAGAGATGGTTTGCATCCATCAAAAAAAGGGACTGAGTTACTCGGCTATAAATTCACAGATTTTCTGGAGGGAAATTTAAACTAAACAGCGGGGCCAGGGAGTTAATTGATACGGAACAACCCTGTCCCCGGCAATTTAAAAACTATAGGGCTATCAGTGCATGTAGCATAGATGTGTGTGTGGACAAGAATACAAACCTTGCTACCAATCAAAATGAAGCCTCTAATAGCGAGTGCCACATAAAGTGCACTAACCAAATAGGTGGTAAGACAATAGGGGAACTCAGGCACCACACAGTTTATGTAGAAAGGAAACACAGGGCCACCCACAAAGGACTCAAATGTTTATACACCAATGCACAGAGTATGAACAGCAAACAGGGTGAACTAGAAATTCAGGTTAATGAGGGCAGATACGATATTGTTGCCATTATGGAAACATGGTGGGATGAAACCCACACATGGAACACACAGCTAGAGGGATTTAAATTATTTACAAGAAACAGACCAAATAAAAGAGGAGGTGGAGTTGCTCTCTATATAAGAAATAACTACATCTCCACAGAAATAGAGCACAACAATGATAAAAACTGTCTTGAATGCATTTGGGTCAATATAAAAGGGAGGGGAAATGACATTGCCATAGGTGTATACTACAGACCACCCAACCAAAGAGGAAATAGATGAACTTTTTGCTAGTCAGCTAACTAAGGTATGTAGGAAGCACATCACAATAGTAATGGGGGACTTTAACTACCCTGACATCAACTGGGAGACAA
This sequence comes from Crotalus tigris, assembly GCF_016545835.1. Lineage (NCBI taxonomy): Eukaryota > Metazoa > Chordata > Lepidosauria > Squamata > Viperidae > Crotalus > Crotalus tigris. Next base: position 13,653 of record NW_024099202.1, read on the forward strand.
ACTCTGCACCAAGTGGAAAATCAAACAGGTTCCTGGCAAACCTAGCAGACAACTCTGTCTCCCAAAAGTAGAGAAGGGAACTAGGGGATTAGCCATTTTGGATCTAATTCTCACTAACAGAGATGAAATGATAGACGGTGTTGAAGCCATAGGAACCCTGGGATGAAGTGATCATGCAATATTAGAATTCAACATTATAGAAGCACAACCAATAGAACACAGTCAAACTAGAGTCTTGGACTTCAAGAGATCTAATTTCAATAAACTTAGAGAGGGCTTGGGAAGGATTCCATGGATGAGAATCCTCAAGGGGAAAACAACTCAAGAAGCTTGGGAAATTTTGAAAAATGAGATAATAAAAGCACAGTCTAGCACATACCAACAAAGAGGAAAAACAACAGCTCCCAAAAGAAACCAGCATGGCTGCATAAAGAACTCTCTGACAAATTGAAAGATAAAAAGGACAAGTATAGAACGTGGAAAGAGGGGAACATAACTAAGTCAGAATATCAGCAAATAGCCCGAGCCTGCAAAGATGAAGTGAAGAAAGCCAAGGCTCAAAATGAACTAAGGCTTGCGACCAAAGTCAAAAATAACAAAAAAAAGCTTCTAACATGTAAAAAACAAGAAAAAAGTGAAGAAAATGATTGGTCCATTAGTGGGTGGAAGTGGCAAGAAGGTGACAAGCAACAGGGAGAAAGCAGAACTATTTTACTCATTTTTTGCATCTGTCTTTACACAAAGGGAAAAAACAGACCAACCTATCAAAAATAGTGCCATAAAAAACAAAACAGAAACACAAGTTAAGATAGGCAAGAAAATGGTTAGTGAGCACCTGTCCAGCCTAGATGAGTTCAAATCGCCAGGACCAGATGGATTACATCCCAGAGTTCTCAAGTAACTGGCAGATGTGATATCGGAGCCACTGAACTATATTTTTCAAAGATCCTGGAACACAGGGGAACTACCAGAGGACTGGAAAAGAGCTGATGTAGTTCCCATCCTCAAAAAAGGCAAAAAAATGGATCCAGGAAATTACAGACCTATCAGCCTGACCTCAATACCTGGGAAGATCCTGGAAAAGATAATCAAACAACGAATCAACGAACACCTAGAGGCAAACAAAGTCATTACTAAAAGCCAACATGGGTTTGTCAAAAATATATCATGCCAGACAAATCTTATTGCATTCTTTGACCAAGTGACAAAATTAGTGGATCAGAGGAATGCTGTGGACATAATTTACTTGGACTTCAGTAAGGCATTTGATAAAGTAGATCACAACCTACTACTTGACCAGATAGAAAAATGTGGGGTAGACAGAACCACCACCAGCTGGATCCGTAGCTGGCTGACCGGCCGTACTCAGCGAGTGGTCCTCAATGGAACTGCATCTATATGGAGGGAAGTGTGTAGTGGGGTGCCCCAGGGCTCTGTTCTGGCCCAGTACTCTTCAACATCTTCATCAACGATTTGGATGAAGGGATAGATGGGGAACTCATCAAATTTGCAGATGACACCAAGCTGGCAGGAATAGCCAACACTCCAGAAGACAGGCTTAAGATACAGAAGGATCTGACAGACTTGAACACTGGGCACTAACTAACAAAATGAAATTCAATGGTGAAAAAAGCAAGGTTCTACATTTAGGCAAGAAAAACCCAATGCACAAGTACAGCATAGGTGGCACCATGCTCAATAGTAGTAACTGTGAGAGGGACCTCGGAGTCCTAGTAGACAATCACTTAAATATGAGCCAGCAGTGTGCTGCAGCTGCCAAAAAGGCCAACACAGTGCTAGGCTGCATTAAGAGAGGGATAGAATCAAGATCACGTGAAGTGTTAATACCACTTTACAATGCCTTGGTAAGGCCACACTTGGAATACTGCATCCAGTTTGGTCACCACGATGTAAAAAAGATGTTGAGACTCTAGAAAGAGTACAGAGAAGAGCAATAAAGATGATTAGGGGACTGGAGGCTAAAACATATAAGGAACGGTTGCTAGAATTGGGTATGTCTAGTTCAGGGGTAGGCAACCCAAAACACTCAAAGAGCCACTTGAACCCGTTTCCCACCAAAAACAAAACACCGGGAGCTGCAAAACCCTTTTGATATCTAAAATGAAGATAACACTGCATATATCCTTTTTTATCTTTATTATAGGTGTGTGTGTGTGTGTGTGTGTGTGAGAGAGAGAGAGAGAGAGAGTGTTTGTGTATGTGTGTGTGTATACACACACACACACACACACACACACACACATTAAAAATAAAAGTAAAAATATGACTCTTGGGAATATCCATACTATTAAAACAATGATCACCGAGAGAATGCTTTAATAGAATAAAATTACATACACACACAGGTAAAAAAAGGATATATGCAGTGTTATCTTCATTTTAGATGTCAAAAGGGTCTCTCTCTGTGTGTCTCTCTCCCTCCCTCCCTCTCTGCCCTTGGTCTGCCACTCCTCTTCCCCCACTCTCTTTCTTTCTCTCTCTTTCCTCTCTCTCTTTCCCCCTCCCTCTCTCTCTCTCTCTTTCTCTCTCTCTCTTTCTCCTCCCCCCCCTCTGCTGCTCACCTGGCAAGCTTCAAGTTGTTCTCCAACAATCTCAGGGGTAGGCAACCTCGTGTCTTTTATGACTCATGGACTTCAACTCCCAGAATTCCTGAGTCAGCCTAGCTGGGCTAGCTAGCTCTCTCCTGCCCTTCCTGCTTCCTGCTTCCTGCAGAGACGCAGCAAAGGGAGGAGCTCCGCCCAGAAAGCTTTTCAGCTCCTCGGAGAACAATGTGAGTGCACTCTCTTTTACACACACACACACACACACACACACAGAGAGAGAAGCAGGGAAGCGCAATTGCCTCTCTCTGTCTCTGTCTCTCTCTGCAAAGGCAGAGGAGGCTGGGAGCCACAAGGGAAGGCTCAAAGAGCCGCATGCGGCTCTGGAGCCGCAGGTTGCCGACCTGTGGTCTAGTTTAACGAAGAGAAGGACAAGGGGGGACATGATAGCAGTATTCCAATATCTCAGGGGCTGCCATAAAGAAGAGGGAATTAAGCTATTTTCCAAAGCACCTGAAGGCAGGACAAGAAGCAACGTGTGGAAACTAATCAAGGAGAGAAGCAACCTAGAACTAAGGAGAAACTTCCTGACAGTGAGAACAATTAATCAGTGGAACAACCTGCCTCCAGAAGCAGTAAATGCTCCAACACTGGAAGTTTTTAAGAAGAGACTGGACAGCCACTTTTCCGAAATGGTGTAGGGTTTCCTGCCTGAGCAGGGGGTTGGACTAGATGACCTCCAAGGTCCCTTCCAACTTTACTAATATGAATATGAATATATTTGGGATCCGGCGGTCAGGAGCTTGGACCTGTTAGGCACCTTGTGCTCCTGCCCTGTGCCGAAATCACCGAGGATCATCTTTTGTAAGGATTTGGGGGTTCTACCAAAATAAACTTCCAATGAAGTTTTTTGTGCTTTATATAACAAATGTGTTAGATTTCTCTCTCTCCCTCTCTCATCTATTATCTATCTCACCTATTAATCATCTATATCAGACATGTCAAACACCATGCCCGGGGCCCGGATGCGGCACGCAAAGTGGTTTCATGTGGCCCACGAAGCCATCCTGGAAACAGTGAGGGAGCCCGCTGTCTTGGCCCCAGCCGGCTGGGAGCCAATGTACAATTTTGTGGTGGCCATCTTGGTACTTGCCCCAGTGAACCATGCCTTGGCACTTGCCCCCGTCCCACCCCATTCTGCCAGAGACCCTCAGATCTGTCCCATTCCTGCCCAGACCCCCACAGGCACCCTTGACGTGACTGGTGTAGAATTGGGCACGCCCACCCAGTAGGCCATACCTACTCCATGCACACCCACCCAGTAGGCCACACCCACTCTGGCCACACCCACCCAGTCCCCCCCCCCGAGCAACTGCAATGCTGATGCGGCCCTCAGTGAAATTGAGTTTGACACCCAATCTATATTTAATCTATCCAGTAACCTTTTCTGCTGTACCTTGGGGAAAAAATGCCATGGACTTACCTGGCTACAGGAGGGCAGCATTCCCTGTTTTGCCCTCCTCAGTGCCCTATTAGAAATGAAATTTTAGCTTCTGCAAGTATCTTTTGTATTCCCAGCAGCCTCTTCTGTGGCTGCTTTGAGCTTCCATCAAAGGAAGGAAATGAAAGAATAAAAATAAGCCACTTCAGGGCTTCTTTGCTAAACGTTACAGCACACACTGGCCACAAGAGGGCAGACTTTGCTGCTTCGACTAAACTCAGTTTTATACGTGTTTGCTTATTATGTATATTCCTTTATCAAAGGTGTACTCTGAGTGCCCCTAGGAGTCAGCAACCTGCGGCTCTGGAGCCGCATATGGCTCTTTGAGCCTTCCCCTGCAGCTCCCAGCCTCCTCTGCCATTTGCAGACCGAGAGAGAGGCACTTGTGCTTCCCCCCTCCTCTCTCTCTCTCTCTCTCTCTCTCTCTCTCTCTCTCTCTCTCTCTCTCTCTGTGTGTGTGTGTGTGTGTGTGTGTGTAAAAAAGAGAGTGGACTCACAGTGTTCTCCGACGAGCTAAAAAGCTGACTGGATGGCACTCCTCCTTTTGCTGCGTCTCTGCAGGAAGCAGGAAGGGCAGGAGAGAGCTAGCTAGCCCAGCTATGCTGACTCAGGAATTCTGGGAGTAGAAGTCCATGAGTCATAAAAGATGTTTTCGGTTGTAAATGGGTCCAAGTGGCTCTTCGAGTGTTTTGGGTTACCTACTCCTAGGGCCTAAGAAAAAAGCACTGAGTTGTAGGAATCATAACAAATCACCAGAATTCTTGATCGGTTTAATTTCCTGCTTTTACCAGCTGGTCTTGGGGTGAAGAGAATCAAATTCTGCCACAAGACCTCCCACTTGCTATTGGCACAGCCTTCTCAAAACAACACAACTCCATATTTTGAGCTGGAGCACAGGCTTGAACCAGAGGAGCCGGTCAAATTTCCCCCGAACCCTGAATTAACCACAAAACAACGGCTAAAAGGAGAATAGTTTCTCCTTTCTGTTATGTTTTTCCTTCTAAACAGTAGAAGAAAATACAATGAGCAATTGCTTTGGGAGATCAACAATAACAACAATAGAGTTGGAAGGTCGTAGTCCAGCAGGAAAGCCTATAGTACCACTTCAGACAAATGGTTGTCAAGTCTCTTCTTAAAAACCTGAAGCCCTACTCTTTCCTTGCCCAAGAGGGCAAAAAAGTCAGGCTTTCCCAAGATATGAAAGACTATGTTGTTATTTTAGGGGCAAAGTCATCAGAACGCAGCCTTAGGCAGGAATAGCAGCCACACAAGGAAATCAACCTTACCTGCCAACTTCCAGTCACACATGCGCAGTAGTCCTCCACTGTCTTACACACCGACCTCCCCGGGATGGCCAACTTCCTGTCCGTTTCTGTGGCCGTCCTTCCACTTCCATTCAGAACGACCTTCTCGGCATGGCCGACTTCCTGTCCCTAAGCAGGCGGCTGGATGCCGGTACGAGAGACTAGGAGGCTGGGTCTCTTTGTGCCCTTTCCACTTCAGAGGGAGAAAAACAAGAGGCCAAAGTGGGAACATAGAGATACAGTTCATATGTTGGAAACATAAATTTCAGGGATTCTTTCTCAGGCTTAGTTGCCCCATCTGCATTTGTAAAATGGCCCTTGGGCCCCGTTTTACAGCCGGAGAGGGCAAGACAGGTTCAGGGAACAGACCAGTCGGGATTTTGAGGTTATTCTTTTGCATCTGTATTATTAGAAGCCTTGATATTAATAATTATAGAGCAGAGGTTTTCAACCAGTGGTATGTGTACCACTTGTGGTACTTTGCCACATGGCCTGTAGACCGTGATTGCAAGTCACGTGTAGTAGGGGAGGGGAATGAGCCTATCGTGGCTTATTAATATTAATAAGGTTTTAATAATAAAGAATAATCATCATCTTAAAACGCCATTAAAGAGGTTTATTTATTTTTGTGGCTGCAGTATCTGATTTGACAGAGTTTTCTGTCCCTTGGCTATAGGATGGAGGCCATTAAAAAAAGCCTACCATTGACTCCAAGCTAAAGCTATGAGACGGGAAAGTGTGCCCTCTTCTGGTCAAAAACGGGTATTGTGGCCACCAAAAGAAATAAACCTTTTTAATGGCATTTTAAATTCTCTATCTTTATTAACAGTATTAACACCTTATTAATAGGGCCAGGGGAGGCCCTTTTGCTGCAACGCAGGCGCGGAAGAAGAAATCTGCTTCAAAAGCCTTAAATCTAGTTAAGGAGGACTATGATGCCCTATTAATATTAATAAGGTTTTAATAATAAAGAATAACCTTAAAATGCCATTGAAAAGTTTTTTTTTAATTTTTATTTTTAACCAACAAAACAGAACAAATCAAAATATAACACACATACACATACAATATATACTCCTTTTTTTTACAGCAATTACGTAACGGTAATCTAATATTTACATTTCCCCCTTATTCTTCTTTAGAATATTTGTCCTTATAGCCCCATTATTTCTTATTTACATTTTTCTTCCTACATGGTCTACTTCTTACTAAGAATAATTCATATTATTATACATTATTATAGACATATTTTCACTTTTGACCTTTCCATATTTATTCTCCTCTATTGAAAAGTTTTTTAATGGCTCCTCTACCTGCTTCAACCACAGGATGGCACTGTTTTTTGACCCTTAATAGCATTCAATAACTTCAATAGATAAATAATAATAATCTTAAAATCATATTAAAAGGATTTATTTCCTTTTGTGACTGCTATTCTTTAACCGTAGGACTCAATTCTTCCCAGAGGGCTTGACCGCTTTAGTCTCAATAAATAACTTCCCCTCTCCCAGGAAACAGGCGATGGGAGCATAAGGGGGCTTCCTGTGCACTGTCCTCACTGTTTTTAAATATCCCTAAGCTACACCCAACCTAAGCAAAGCAGTTACCAACAGAATAAGAGACGTGGAGTTCCAGCTAGAACTTAACAGAATCTCTCTCTGCAGCAAGAAAATGGATTAACTGGGGTGTGTGGGGACCAGCAAGGTATCTGAAAGACCTGAGCTTTCCTAAGAGTAGGAACCCTACCTCCTGCTATTTCCCACCAAAACTGCAATATTTAGAGGAGCGGTGGCAATCGCAACCTCCCACCGTGTTTCCCACTGCCTCTGGTGGTTTTTACTGGGCTCCCAACCTTACTCCAGTTCCATCCCCGTCTTTTTAAAAGGAAAAGCCT
>NW_024099203.1:0-5267 GCF_016545835.1 Crotalus tigris
TTTCACATTCAGAGTTTTCATGCTTATTTGCCAAAAATTGTGATATTGGCCCAGGCCTACCTTTTGAAGGAAAGGTCAGATACGGAAAACACATGTTTTTTCGGGTTCCCCAACCAGTGGGAAACCTGAGTATATGCATACATTGCGAATTTCAGTTCAGTTTCACATTCAGAGTTTTCATGCTTAATTGGCCATTTGCCAACAATTGTGATATTGGCCCAGGCCTACTTTTGAAGGAAACGTTGGAGAAGGAAAACACATGTTTTTTCGGGTTGCCCAACCTGTGGGGAACCTGAGCATATGCATACATTTCGAATTTGAGGTCAGCTTCACATTTTGAGTTTTCATCCTTATTTGGGTTTTTTGCGAACAAATGTGATATTGGCCCAGGCCTACCTTTTGAAGGAAAGGTTGGATATGGAAACACATGTTCTTTCGGGTTGCCCAGCCTGTTTGGAACCTGAGTATATGCATACATTGCGAATTTGAGGTCAGTTTCACATTTTGAGTTTTCATGCTAAATTGGCCATTTGCCAACAATTGTGATACTGGCCCAGGCCTACCTTTTGATGGAAAGGTCAGATACGGAAGATACATGTTTTTTCGGGTTCCCCAACCTGTGGGCAACCTGAGTATATGCATACATATCGAAAATTGAGGTCAGTTTCACATTTTGCGTTTTTATCCTAAATTGGCTTATTTGCTAACAATTGAGATATTGGCCCAGGCCTACCTTTTGAACGAAAGGTCCGATACGGAAAACACATGTTTTTTCGGGTTGCCCAACCTGTGGGGAACCTCAGCATATGCATACATTTCGAATTTGAGGTCAGCTTCACATTTTGAGTTTTCATCCTTATTTGGGTTATTTGCGAACAAATGTGATATTGGCCCAGGCCTACCTTTTGAAGGAAAGGTTGGATATGGAAAACAGATGTTTTTTCAGGTTCCCCAACCTGTGGGGAACCTGAGTATATGCATACATTGCGAATTTGAGGTCAGTTTCACATTTTCAGTTTTCATGCTTAATTGGCCATTTGCCAGCAATTGTGATATTGGCCCAGGCCTACCTTTTGAAGGAAAGGTCAGATACAGAAAACACATGTTTTTTCGGGTTGCCCAACCTGTGGGGAACCTGAGCATATGCATACATTTCGAATTTGAGGTCAGCTTCACATTTTGAGTTTTCATCCTTATTTGGTTTTTTTGCGAACAAATGTGATATTGGCCCAGGCCTACCTTTTGAAGGAAAGGTTGGATATGGAAACACATGTTTTTTCGGGTTGCCCAACCTGTGGGGAAGCTGAGTATATGCATACATTGCGAATTTCAGGTCAGTTTCACATTCAGAGTTTTCATGCTTATTTGCCAAAAATTGTGATATTGGCCCAGGCCTACCTTTTGAAGGAAAGGTCAGATACGGAAAACACATGTTTTTTCGGGTTCCCCAACCAGTGGGAAACCTGAGTATATGCATACATTGCGAATTTCAGTTCAGTGCACATTCAGAAAGTTTTCCATGGCTTAAATTGGCCGATTTGCCACCAATTTTTGTGCTATTGGCCGCAGGCCTCTTTTGAAGGAAACGTTGGGAAAGGAAACACATTGTTCTTTCGGGTTGCCCAGCCTGTTTGGAACCTGAGTATATGCATACATTGCGAATTTGAGGTCAGTTTCACATTTTGAGTTTTCATGCTAAATTGGCCATTTGCCAACAATTGTGATACTGGCCCAGGCCTACCTTTTCATGGAAAGGTCAGATACGGAAGATACATGTTTTTTCGGGTTCCCCAACCTGTGGGCAACCTGAGTATATGCATACATATCGAATTTGAGGTCAGTTTCACATTTTGCGTTTTTATCCTAAATTGGCTTATTTGCTAACAATTAAGATATTGGCCCAGGCCTACCTTTTGAACGAAAGGTCCGATACGGAAAACACATGTTTTTTCGGGTTGCCCAACCTGTGGGGAACCTAAGCATATGCATACATTTCGAATTTGAGGTCAGCTTCACATTTTGAGTTTTCATCCTTATTTGGGTTATTTGCGAACAAATGTGATATTGGCCCAGGCCTACCTTTTGAAGGAAAGGTTGGATATGGAAAACAGATGTTTTTTCAGGTTCCCCAACCTGTGGGGAACCTGAGTAAATACATACATTGCGAATTTGAGGTCAGTTTCACATTTTCAGTTTTCATGCTTAATTGGCCATTTGCCAACAATTGTGATATTGGCCCAGGCCTACCTTTTGAAGGAAAGGTCAGATACGGAAAACACATGTTTTTTCGGGTTGCCCAACCTGTGGGGAACCTGAGCATATGCATACATTTCGAATTTGAGGTCAGCTTCACATTTTGAGTTTTCATCCTTATTTGGGTTTTTTGCGAACAAATGTGATATTGGCCCAGGCCTACCTTTTGAAGGAAAGGTTGGATATGGAAACACATGTTTTTTCGGGTTCCCCAACCTGTGGGCAACCTGAGTAAATACATACATTGCGAATTTGAGGTCAGTTTCACATTTGAGAGTTTTCATGCTTTAATTGGCCATTTGCCAACATTTGGATATTGGCCCAGGCCTACCTTTTGAAGGAAAGGTTGGATATGGAAACACATGTTTTTTCGGGTTCCCCAACCTGTGGGCAACCTGAGTAAATACATACATTGCGAATTTGAGGTCAGTTTCACATTTAGAGTTTTCATCCTTATTTGGGTTATTTGCGAACAAATGGGATATTGGCCCAGGCCTACCTTTTGAAGGAATGGTTGGATATGGAAAACACATGTTTTTTCGGGTTGCCCAACCTGTGGGGAAGCTGAGTATATGCATACATTGCGATTTTGAGGTCAGTTTCACATTTAGAGTTTTCATGCTTAATTGCTTATTTGCCAACAATTGTGATACTGGCCCAGGCCTACCTTTTGATGGAAAGGTCAGATACGGAAAATACATGTTTTTTCGGGTTCCCCAACCTGTGGGCAACCTGAGTATATGCATACATTGCGAATTTCAGGTCAGTTTCACATTTTGAGTTTTCATGCTTATTTGCCAACAATTGTGATATTGGCCCAGGCCTACATTTGAAGGAAAGGTCAGATACGGAAAACACATGTTTTTTCGGGTTCCCCAACCTGTGGGCAACCTGAGTATATACATACATTGCGAATTTGAGGTCAGTTTCACATTTAGAGTTTTCATGCTTAATTGGCCATTTGCCAACAATTGTGATATTGGCCCAGGCCTACCTTTTGAAGGAAAGGTCAGATATGGAAAACACATGTTTTTTCGGGTTCCCCAACCTGTGGGGAACCTGAGTATATGCATACATTGCGAATTTAAGGTCAGCTTCACATTTTGAGTTTTCATCCTTATTTGGGTTATTTGCGAACAAATGTGATATTGGCCCAGGCCTACCTTTTGAAGGAATGGTTGGATATGGAAAACACATGTTTTTTCGGGTTTACCAACCTGTGGGGAAGCTGAGTATATGCACACATTGCGAATTTGAGGTCAGTTTCACATTTAGAGTTTTCATGCTTAATTGGCCATTTGCCAACAATTGTGATACTGGCCCAGGCCTAACTTTTGATGGAAAGGTCAGATACGGAAAACACATGTTTTTTCGGGTTGCCCAACCTGTGGGCAACCTGAGTACAAGCATACATTGCGAATTTCAGGTCAGTTTCATATTTTCAGTTTTCATGCTTAATTGCTTATTTGCCAACAATTGTGATACTGGCCCAGGCCTAACTTTTGATGGAAAGGTCAGATACGGAAAACACATGTTTTTTCGGGTTGCCCAACCTGTGGGCAACCTGAGTACAAGCATACATTGCGAATTTCAGGTCAGTTTCATATTTTCAGTTTTCATGCTTAATTGGCCATTTGCCAACAATTGTGATACTGGCCGAGGACTACCTTTTGAAGGAAAGGTCAGATACGGAAAACACATGTTTTTTCGTGTTGCCCAACCTGTGGGGAACCTGAGTATATGCATATATTGCGAATTTGAGGTCAGTTTCACATTTAGAGTTTTCATGCTTAATTGGCATTTGCCAACAATTGTGATATTGGCCCAGGCCTACCTTTTGAAGGAAAGGTCAGATACGGAAAACACATGTTTTTTCGGGTTCCCCAACCTGTGGGTAACCTGAGTATATGCATACATTGCGAATTTGAGGTCAGTTTCACATTTTGAGTTTTCATGCTTAATTGCTTATTTGCCAACAATTGTTGTACTGGCCCAGTCCTACCTTTTGATGGAAAGGTCAGATACGGAAAACACATGTTTTTTCGGGTTCCCCAATCTGTGGGCAACCTGAGTATATTCATACATTGCGAATTTCAGGTCATTTTCACATTTTGAGTTTTCATGCTTAATTGGCTTATTCGCCAACAATTGTGATATTAGCGCAGGCCTACCTTTTGAAGGAAAGGTCAGATACGGAAAACACATGTTTTTTCGGGTTCCCCAATCTGTGGGCAACCTGAGTATATGCATACATTTCGAATTTGAGTTCAGTTTCACATTTTGAGTTTTCATGCTTAATTGGCTTATTTGCCAACAATTGTGATATTAGCGCAGGCCTACCTTGTGAAGGAAAGGTCAGATACGGAAAACACATGTTTTTTCGGGTTCCCCAATCTGTGGGCAACCTGAGTATATGCATACATTTCGAATTTGAGGTCAGTTTCACATTTAGATTTTTCATGCTTAATTGGCCATTTGCCAATAATTGTGATATTGGCCCAGGCCTACCTTTTGAAGGAAAGGTTGGATACGGAAAACACATGTTTTTTCGGGTTCCCCAACCTGTGGGCAACCTGAGTATATGCATACATTGCGAATTTGAGGTCACTTTCACATTTTGAGTTTTCATGCTTAAATGCTTTTTTGCCAACAATTGTGATACTGGCCGACGCCTACCTTTTGATGGAAAAGTCAGATACGGAAAACACATGTTTTTTCGGGTTCCCCAACCTGTGGGCAACCTGAGTATATGCATACATTGCGAATTTCAGGTCAGTTTCACATTTTGAGTTTTCGTGCTTATTTTCCAACAATTGTGATTTTGGCCCAGACCTACGTTTTGAAGGAAAGGTCAGATACGGAAAACACATGTTTTTTCGGGTTCCCCAACCTGTGGGAAACCTGAGTATATGCATACATTTCGAATTTGAGGTCAGTTTCACATTTAGAGTTTTCATCCTTATTTGGGTTATTTGCGAACAAATGTGAGATTGGCCCAGGCCTACCTTTTGAAG
>NW_024099204.1:0-9645 GCF_016545835.1 Crotalus tigris
GGAAAATTCCAGTTAGTGTTAGGGTTACGTCACCGTGAACTCCTAGAGCAAAATGGACATCGCCAACGAACTCGGAGTGCTTGGGTATGGTTAGGAGGGCACTGACTTTTCTAGGCTGTCTTATCTATGTTTCCTGGTAAAATACACGGGAAAATCCCATTGGAGGAAAATTCAACTTAGGGTTAGGGTTACCTCACCATGAACTCCTAGATCAAATTGGACATCACCAACTAACTTATAGTGCTTGGGTATGGTTAGGAGGGCACTGACTTTTCTAGGCTACCCTATGTATGTTTCCTGGTAAAATACATGGGAAAATCCCATTGCAGGAAAATTCCAGTTAGGGTTAGGGTTACGTCACCGTGAACTCCTAGAGCAAAATGGACATCGCCAAAGAACTCGGAGTGCTTGGGTATGGTTAGGAGAGCACTGACCTTTCTAGGCTGCACTATCTATTTTTCCTGGTAAAATACATGAGAAAATCCCATTGCAGGAAAATTCAACATAGGGTTAGGGTTACGTCACCATGAACTCCTAGAGCAAAATGGACATCGCCAAAGAACTCGGAGTGCTTGGGTATGGTTAGGAGATGCACTTGACCTTTCTAGCTCCCTATCTATTTTCCTGGTAAAATACATGGGAAATCCCATTGCAGGAAAGTTCCAGTTAGGGTTAGGTTACTCACCGTGAACTCCTAGAGCAAAAATGGACATTTCCCCTAAACTCGGAGTGCTTGGGTCATGGTTTTGGCGGGCCCTGACTTTTCGTAGGCTACCCGATATGTATGTTTCCTGGTAAAATACATGGGAAAATCCCATCGGAGGCAAATTCCCACTTAGGGTTAGGGTTAACGTCTCCATGAATTCTAGCGCAAAATGGACATCGCCACGAACTCTGGAGTGCTTGTATGGTTAGGAGAGCACTGACCCTTTTAGGCTACACTACTACTTTTCCTGGTAAAATACATGGGAAAATCCCATTGCAAGGAAAATTCCAGTTAGGTTAGGGTTACTCACCTTAACTCCTAGAGCAAAATGGACATCCACGAACTCAGAGTGCTTGGGTATTGTTAGGAGGGCACTGACTTTCTAGGCTGCCTTATCTATGTTTCCTGGTAAAATACATGGGAAAATCCCATTGGAGGAAAATTCCACTTAGGGTTAGGGTTACGTCACCGTGAACTCTTAGAGCAAAATGGACCTCGCCAACAAACTCGGAGTGCTTGGGTATGGTTAGGAGGGCACTGACTTTTCTAGGCTGCCCTTTCTATGTTTCCTGGTAAAAGTAGTCATGGGAAAATCCCATCGAGGAAAATTCCAATTAGGGTTATGGTTTGAACTTCTCCATGAACTCTGAGCAAAATGGACATCGCCAACAAACTTTCGGAGTGCTTGGCTATGGGTTAGAGAGCACTGCCCATTTTCTAGCTGGCACTATCTATGTTTCCTGGTAAAATACATGGGAAAATCCCATTGGAGGAAAATTCCACTTAGGGTTAGGGTTACGTCACCATGACCTCCTAGATCAAATTGGACATCACCAACGAACTTAGAGTGCTTGGGTATGGTTAGGAGGACACTGACTTTTCTAGGCTGCCTTTTCTATGTTTCCTGGTAAAATACATGGGAAAATCCCATTGGAGGAAAATTCCACTTAGGGTTAGGGTTACTTCACCGTGAACTCCTATAGCAAAATGGACATCGCCAACAAACTCGGAGTGCTTGGCTATGGTTAGGAGGGCACTGACTTTTCTAGGCTGCCCTATCTATTTTTCCTGGTAAAATACATGAGAAAATCCCATTGCAGGAAAATTCCACATAGGGTTAGGGTTACGTCACCATGAACTCCTAGAGCAAAATGGACATCGCCAACGAACTCGGAGTGCTTGGGTATGGTTAGGAGAGCACTGACCGTTCTAGGCTCCCTATCTATTTTTCCTGGTAAAATACATGGGAATATCCCATTGCAGGAAAATTCCAGTTAGGGTTAGGGTTACGTCACCGTGAACTCCTAGAGCAAAATGGACATTTCCAACAAACTCGGAGTGCTTGGGTATGGTTTGGAGGGCACTGACTTTTCTAGGCGACCCTATGTATGTTTCCTGGTAAAATACATGGGAAAATCCCATCGGAGGAAAATTCCACTTAGGGTTAGGGTTACGTCTCCATGAATTCCTAGAGCAAAATGGACATCGCCAACGAACTCGGAGTGCTTGGTATGGTTAGGAGAGCCCTGACCTTTCTAGGCTGCACTATCTACTTTTCCTGGTAAAATACATGGGAAAATCCCATTGCAGGAAAATTCCAGTTAGGGTTAGGGTTACGTCACCATGAACTCCTAGAGCAAAATGGACATCCCCAACGAACTCGGAGTGCTTGGGTATGGTTAGGAGGGCACTGACTTTTCTAGGCTGCCCTATGTATGTTTCCTGGTAAAATACATGGGAAAATCCCATCGGAGGAAAATTCCACTTAGGGTTAGGGTTACGTCTCCATGAACAACTAGAGCAAAATGGACATCGCCAACAAACTCGGAGTGCTTGGCTATGGTTAGGAGAGCACTGACCTTTCTAGGCTGCACTATCTACTTTTCCTGGTAAAATACATGGGAAAATCCCATTGCAGGAAAATTCCAGTTAGGGTTAGGGTTACGTCACCATGAACTCCTAGAGCAAAATGGACATCACCAACGAACTCGGAGTGCTTGGGTAGGGTTAGGAGGGCACTGACTTTTCTAGGCTGCCCTATGTATGTTTCCTGGTAAAATACATGGGAAAATCCCATCGGAGGAAAATTCCACTTAGGGTTAGGGTTACGTCTCCATGAACTCCTAGAGCAAAATGGACATCGCCAATAAACTCGGAGTGCTTGGCTATGGTTAGGAGAGCACTGACATTTCTAGGCTGCACTATCTACTTTTCCTGGTAAAATACATGGGAAATCCATATGCAGGCAATTCCAGTTAGGGTTAGGGTTCTGTACCGTGACTCCTAGAGCAAAATGGACATCGCCACGAACTTCGGAGTGCTTGGGTAGGTTTAGGAGGGGCACTGACTTTTCTAAAAAAAAAAAAAAAAAAAAAGGCTGGCCGCTATCTATGTTTTCCTGGTAAAATACATGGGAAAATGCCATTGGAGGAAAATTACACTTAGGGTTAGGGTTACGTCACCGTGAACTCCTAGAGCAAAATGGACATCGCCAATGAACTCGGAGTGCTTGGGTATGGTTAGGAGGGCACTGACTTTTCTAGGCTGTCTTATCTATGTTTCCTGGTAAAATACATGGGAAAATCCCATTGGAGGAAAATTCAACTTAGGGTTAGGGTTACATCACCATGAACTCCTAGATCAAATTGGACATCACCAACGAACTTAGAGTGCTTGGGTATGGTTAGGAGGGCACTGACTTTTCTAGGCTGCCTTATCTATGTTTCCTGGTAAAATACATGGGAAAATCCCATTGGAGGAAAATTCCACTTAGGGTTAATGTTACGTCACCGTGAACTCCTAGAGCAAAATGGACATTGCCAACAAACTCGGAGTGCTTGGCTATGGTTAGGAGGGCACTGACTTTTCTAGGCTGCCCTATCTATTTTTCCTGGTAAAATACATGAGAAAATCCCATTGCAGGAAAATTCCACATAGGGTTAGGGTTACGTCACCATGAACTCCTAGAGCAAAATGGACATCGCCAACGAACTCGGAGTGCTTGCGTATGGTTAGGAGAGCACTGACCTTTCTCGGCTCCCTATCTATTTTTCCTGGTAAAATACATGGGAAAATCCCATTGCAGGAAAATTCCAGTTAGGGTTAGGGTTACGTCACCGTGAACTCCTAGAGCAAAATGGACATTTCCAATAAACTCGGAGTGCTTGGGTATGGTTTGGAGGGCACTGACTTTTCTAGGCTACCCTATGTATGTTTCCTGGTAAAATACATGGGAAAATCCCATCGGAGGAAAATTCCACTGAGGGTTAGGGTTACGTCTCCATGAATTCCTAGAGCAAAATGGACATCGCCAACGAACTCGGAGTGCTTGGTATGGTTAGGAGAGCACTGACCTTTCTAGGCTGCACTATCTACTTTTCCTGGTAAAATACATGGGAAAATCCCATTGCAGGAAAATTCCAGTTAGGGTTAGGGTTATGTCACCATGAACTCCTAGAGCAAAATGGACATCGCCAACGAACTCGGAGTGCTTGGGTATGGTTAGGAGGGCACTGACTTTTCTAGGCTGCCCTATCTATGTTTCCTGGAAAAATACATGGTAAAATGCCATTGGAGGAAAATTCCACTTAGGGTTAGGGTTACGTCACCGTGAACTCGTAGAGCAAAATGGACATCGCCAACGAACTCGGAGTGCTTGGGTATGGTTAGGAGGGCACTGACATTTCTAGGCCTGATCTTATCTTATGTTTTCCGTTTCTTGGTAAAATCACCGTTAAAATCCTTGGAGGAAAATTATACTTTAGGGTAGGTTACTCACCCATGAACTCCTAGATCAACTTGGACATCACCACTGAACTTATAGTGCTTGGGTAGGTTCGTAGGGAGGGCAACTGACTTTTCTAGGCTGCCTTATCTATGTTTCCTGGTAAAATACATGGAAATCCATTGCGAGGAAATTCCACTTAGGTTGGGGTTCTTGTCACCTGTGAGCTCTCCTAGAGCAAATGGCCAACCGCCAAGGAACTCGAGTGCTTGGGTAGGTTGGAGAGCACTGCCTTTCTAGGCTGGCACTTCTTTTGCCTGGTAAAATACATGAGAAAATCCCCATTGCGGAACAATTCCACATAGGGTTAGGGTTACGTCCCCATGAACTCAGACAGCAAAATGACATCGCCATCAAATTCAGAGTTCTTAGGGATGGTTAGGAGGGTACTGTCTTTTCTAGCCTGTGCTATCTATTTTTCCTGGTAAAATACATGGTAAAATCCTATTGGAGGAAAATTCCAGTTAGGGTTAGTGTTAGGTCACCATGAACTTTTTCCCCCCCCCTATAGCAAAACTTGACTTTTCCAACAACTCACGGAGGTGCTTGGGGTATGGTTTTGGAGGCACTGACTTTTCTAGGCTACCTATGTATGTTTCCTGGTAAACTACTGGGAAAATCCCATTGCAGGAAGAATTTCCAGTTAGGGTTAGGCTTACGTTTTGTTTTCCCCCCCCACCATGAACTCACATAGCAAAATGGACATCGCCAACAAATTCGGAGTGCCTGGGTATGGTTAGTAGGGCAGTGAATTTTCTACGCTGAGCATTCTATGTTTCCCGGTAGAATGCATGGGAAAATCCCATTGGAAGAAAATTCCACTTCGGGTTAGGGTTAGGTCACCATGAACTCAAGGAGCAAAATGGACATCGGCAACAAATTCGGAGTTCTTGGGTATGGTTAGGAGGGCACTGACTTTTTTACGCTGCCCTATCTATGTTTCCTGGTAAAATACATGGGAAATCCCATTGGAGGAAAATTCCACTTAGGGTTAGGGTTACGTCACCGTGAACTCCTAGAGCAAAATGGACATCGCCAAATAACTCGGAGTGCTTGGGTATGGTTAGGAGAGCACTGACCTTTCTAGGCTGCACTATCTATTTTTCCTGGTAAAATACATGAGAAAATCCCATTGCACGAAAATTCCACATAGGGTTAGGGTTACGTCACCATGAACTCCTAGAGCAAAATGGACATCGCCAACGAACCCGGAGTGCGTGGGTATGGTTAGGAGAGCACTGACCTTTCTAGGCTCCCTATCTATTTTTCCTGGTAAAATACATGGGAAAATCCCATTGCAGGAAAATTCCAGTTAGGGTTAGGGTTACGTCACCGTGAACTCCTAGAGCAAAATGGACATTTCCAATAAACTCGGAGTGCTTGGGTATGGTTTGGAGGGCACTGACTTTTCTAGGCTACCCTATGTATGTTTCCTGGTAAAATACATGGGAAAATCCCATCGGAGGAAAATTCCACTTAGGGTTAGGGTTACGTCTCCATGAATTCCTAGAGCAAAATGGACATCGCCAACGAACTCGGAGTGCTTGGTATGGTTAGGAGAGCACTGACCTTTCTAGGCTACACTATCTACTTTTCCTGGTAAAATACATGGGAAAATCCCATTGCAGGAAAATTCCAGTTAGGGTTAGGGTTACGTCTCCATGAACTCCTATAGCAAAATGGACATCGCCAACAAACTAGGAGTGCTTGGGTATGGTTAGGAGAGCATTGACCTTTCTAGGCTGCGCTATGTATGTTTCCTGGTAAAATACATGGGAAAATCCCATTGGAGGAAAATTCCACTTAGGGTTAGGGTTACGTCTCCGTGAACTCCTAGAGCAAAATGGACATCGCCAACAAACTCGGAGTGCTTGGCTATGGTTAGGAGAGCACTGACCTTTCTAGGCTGCACTATCTACTTTTCCTGGTAAAATACATGGGAAAATCCCATTGCAGGAAAATTCCAGTTAGGGTTAGGGTTACGTCACCATGAACTCCTAGAGCAAAATGGACATCGCCAAAGAACTTGGAGTGCTTGGGTATGGTTAGGAGAGCACTGACCTTTCTAGGCTCCCTATCTATTTTCTGGTAAAATACATGGGAAAATCCATTGCAGGAAATTCCAGGTTAGGGTTAGGTTACGTCACCGTGAACTCATAGAGCCAAAATGGACATTTCAACAAACTCGGGTAGTGCTTGGGTATTGGTTTGGAGGGCACGTGACTTTTCTAGGCTAGCCCTATGTCTGTTTCCTGGTAAAATACATGGGAAACTCCATCGGAGGAAAATTCCACTTAGGGTTAGGGTTACGTCACCGTGAACTCCTAGAGCAAAATGGACATTTCCAACAAACTCGGAGTGCTTGGGTATGGTTTGGAGGGCACTGACTTTTCTAGGATACCCTATGTATGTTTCCTGGTAAAATACATGGGAAAATCCCATCGGAGGAAAATTCCACTTAGGGTTAGGGTTACGTCTCCATGAATTCCTAGAGCAAACTGGACATCGCCAACGAACTCGGAGTGCTTGGTATGGTTAGGAGAGCACTGACCTTTCTAGGCTGCACTATCTACTTTTCCTGGTAAAATACATGGGAAAATCCCATTGCAGGAAAATTCCAGTTAGGGTTAGGGTTACGTCACCGTGAACTCCTAGAGCAAAAATGGAACATCGCCACACGAAACTACGGAAGTTCTTGGGTATGGTTGGAGGGCACTGAACTTTTCTAGGCTGTCTTCTATGTTTCCTGGTAAAATACATGGGAAAATCCCATTGGAGGAAAATTCCACTTAGGGTTAGGGTTACGTCACAGTGAACTCCTAGAGCAACATGGACATCGCCAACAAACTCGGAGTGCTTGGGTATGGTTAGGAGGGCACTGACTTTTCTAGGCTGCCCTATGTATGTTTCCTGGTAAAATACATGGGAAAATCCCATTGGAGGAAAATTCCACTTAGGGTTAGGGTTACGTCACCTTGAACTCCTAGAGCAAAATGGACATCGCCAACAAACTCGGAGTTCTTGGGTATGGTTAGGAGAGCACTGACTTTTCTAGGCTGCCCTTTCTATGTTTCCTGGTAAAATACAAGGGAAAATCCCATTGGAGGAAAATTCCACTTAGGGTTAGGGTTACGTCACCGTGAACTCCTAGAGCAAAATGGACATTTCCAACAAACTCGGAGTGCTTGGGTATGGTTTGGAGGGCACTGACTTTTCTAGGCTACCCTATGTATGTTTCCTGGTAAAATACATGGGAAAATCCCATCGCAGGAAAATTCCACTTAGGGTTAGGGTTACTTCTCCATGAACTCCTAGAGCAAAATGGACATCGCCAACAAACTCGGAGTGCTTGGCTATGGTTAGGAGAGCACTGACCTTTCTAGGCTGCACTATCTACTTTTCCGGGTAAAATACATGGGAAAATCCCATTGCAGGAAAATTCCAGTTAGGGTTAGGGTTACGTCACCATGAACTCCTAGAGCAAAATGGACATCGCCAACGAACTCGGAGTGCTTGGGTATGGTTCGGAGGGCACTGACTTTTCTAGGCTGTCTTATCTATGTTTCCTGGTAAAATACATGGGAAAATCCCATTGGAGGAAAATTCCACTTAGGGTTAGGGTTACGTCACCGTGAACTCCTAGAGCAAAATGGACATCTCCAACAAACTCGGAGTGCTTGGCTATGGTTAGGAGGGCACTGACTTTTTTACGCTACCCTATCTATTTTTCCTGGTAAAATACATGAGAAAATCCCATTGCAGGAAAATTCCACATAGGGTTAGGGTTACGTCACCATGAACTCCTAGAGCAAAATGGACATCGCCAAAGAACTCGGAGTGCTTGGGTATGTTTAGGAGAGCACTGACCTTTCTAGGCTCCCTATCTATTTTTCCTGGTAAAATACATGGGAAAATCCCATTGCAGGAAAATTCCAGTTAGGGTTAGGGTTACGTCACCGTGACCTCCTAGAGCAAAATGGACATTTCCAACAAACTCGGAGTGCTTGGGTATGGTTTGGAGGGCACTGACTTTTCTAGGCTACCCTATGTATGTTTCCTGGTAAAATACATGGGAAAATCCCATCGGAGGAAAATTCCACTTAGGGTTAGGGTTACGTCACCGTGAACTCCTAGAGCAAAATGGACATTTCCAACAAACTCGGAGTGCTTGGGTCTGGTTTGGAGGGCACTGACTTTTCTAGGCTACCCTATGTATGTTTCCTGGTAAAATACATGGGAAAATCCCATCGGAGGAAAATTCCACTTAGGGTTAGGGTTACTTCTCCATGAACTCCTAGAGCAACATGGACATCGCCAACAAACTCGGAGTGCTTGGCTATGGTTAGGAGAGCACTGACCTTTCTAGGCTGCACTATCTACTTTTTCCTGATCACAAAAACATGGAAATCCCATTGCAGGAAATTCCAGTTAGGGTTAGGGTTACGTCCCCATGAACTCCTAGACAAAATGGACATCGCCAACGAACTCGGAGTGCTTGGGTATGGTTAGGAGGACACTTACCTTTCCAGCCTGCCCTATCTATATTTCCTGATAAAATAAATGGGAAAAGCCCATTTAGGATAATTCCACTTAGGGTTAGGGTTAGGTCTCCATGAACCCGAAGAGCAAAATGGACATAGCCAACAAACTCGGAGTGCTTGGCTATGGTTAGGAGGGCACTGACTTTTCTAGGCTACCCTATCTATTTTTCCTGGTAAAATGCATGAGAAAATCCCATTGCAGGAAAATTCCACATAGGGTTAGGGTTACGTCACCATGAACTCCTAGAGCAAAATGGACATCTCCAAAGAACTCGGAGTGCTTGGGTATGGTTAGGAGAGCACTGACCTTTCTAGGCTCCCTATCTATTTTTCCTGGTAAAATACATGGGAAAATCCCATTGCAGGAAAATTCCAGTTAGGGTTAGGGTTACGTCACCGTGAACTCCTAGAGCAAAATGGACATTTCCAACAAACTCGGAGTGCTTGGGTATGGTTTGGAGGTCACTGACTTTTCTAGGCTACCCTATGTATGTTTCCTGGTAAAATACATGGGAAAATCCCATCGGAGGAAAATTCCACTTAGGGTTAGGGTTACGTCTCCATGAATTCCTAGAGCAAAATGGACATCGCCAACGAACTCGGAGTGCTTGGTA
>NW_024099205.1:0-10494 GCF_016545835.1 Crotalus tigris
AAATAGACGTCGCTAACAAACTCGCAATGTTTGGGAATGGTTAGGAAGTCACTGACTTTTCTAGGCTGCCCTATCTATCTTTCCTGGTAAAATACATGAGAAAATCCTATTTGGGAAAATTCCACGTAACGTTAGGGTAAGATCAGCATGAATTCGGAGAGCAAAATAGACGTCGCCAACAAACTCGCACTGTTTAGGAATGGTTAGGAAGTCACTGACTTTTCTAGGCTGCCCTATCTATGTTTCCTGGTAAAATACATGGGAAAATTCTAATTGGGAAAATTCCACTTAGGGTTACGGTTAGGTCATCTTGAACCCAGAGAGCAAAATGGACATCAGCAACATATTCAGGGTGCTTTGGAATGATTAGGAAGGCACTGACTTTTCTAGGCTGCCCTATTTATGTTTCCTAGTAAAATACATGGGAAAATCCTATTTGTGAAAATTCCACGTAAAGTTAGGGTTAGATCAGCATGAATTCGGAGAGCAAAACAGACATCACTAACAAACTTGGAGTGCTTAGGAATGGTTAGGAGACCACTGACTTTTCTAGAGTATCCTATCTATGTATCCTGGTAAAATTCATGGGAAAATCCTAATTGGGATAATTCCACTTAGGATTAGGTCACCTTAACCCAGAGAGCAAAATGAACATCGGCAAAATATTCAGGGTGCTTGGGAACGGAAAGGAGGGCTCTGGCTTTTCTAGGCTGCCCTATCTATGTTTCCTGGTAAAGTACATGGGAAAATCCTATTTGGGAAAATTCCACTTAGGGTTAGGGTTAGATCAGCATGAATTCGGAGAGCAAAATAGACGTCGCTAACAAACTCGCAATGTTTGGGAATGGTTAGGAAGTCACTGACTTTTCTAGGCTGCCCTATCTATGTTTCCTTGTAAAATACATGGGAAAATTCTAATTGGGAAAATTCCACTTAGGGTTAGGGTTAGGTCATCTTGAACCCAGAGAACAAAATGGACATCAGCAAGATATTCAGGGTGCGTGGGAATGGTTAGGAGGGCACTGACTTTTCTAGGCTGCCCTATCTATGTTTCCTGGTAAAATACATGGGAAAATCCTATTTGGGAAAATTCCACATAAAGTTAGGGTTAGATCAGCATGAATTCGGAGAGCAAAACAGACATCACTAACAAACTTGGAGCGCTTAGGAATGGTTAGGAGACCACTGACTTTTCTAGAGTGTCCTATCTAAGTTTCCTGGTAAAATTCATGGGAAAATCCTAATTGGGATAATTCCACTTAGGGTTAGGTCACCTTAAACCCAGAGAGCAAAATGGACATCGGCAACATATTCAGGGTGCTTGGGAATGGAAAGGAGGGCTCTGGCTTTTCTAGGCTGCCCTATCTATGTTTCCTGGTAAAATACATGGGAAAATCCTATTTGGGAAAATTCCACGTAACGTTAGGGTAAGATCAGCATGAATTCGGAGAGCAAAATAGACATCGCCAACAAACTCGCAATGTTTGGGAATGGTTAGGAGGGCACTGACTTTTCTAGGCAGCCCTATCTATCTTTCCTGGTAAAATACATGGGAAAATCCTATTTGGGAAAATTCCACTTAGGGTTAGGGTTAGATCAGCATGAATTCGGAGAGCAAAATAGACGTCGCCAACAAACCCGCAATGTTTGGGAATGGTTAGGAAGTCACTGACTTTTCTTGGCTGCCCTATCTATGTTTCCTGGTAAAATACATGGGAAAATTCTAATTGGGAAAATTCCTCTTAGGGTTAGGATTAGGTCACCTTGAACCCAGAGAGCAAAATGGACATCAGCAACATATTCAGGGTGCTTTGGAATGGTTAGGAGGGCACTTACTTTTCTAGGCTGCCCTATCTATGTTTCCTGGTAAAATACATCGGAAAATCCTATTTGGGAAAATTCCACGTAAAGTTAGGGTTAGATCAGCATGAATTCGGAGAGCAAAAGAGACATCACTAACAAACTTGGAGGGCTTAGGAATGGTAAGGAGACCACTGACTTTTCTAGAGTGTCCTATCTATGTTTCCTGGTAAAATTCATGGGAAAATCCTAATTGGGATAATTCTACTTAGGATTAGGTCACCTTAAACCCAGAGAGCAAAATTGACATCGGCAATATATTTAGGGTTCTTGGGAATGGAAAGGAGGGCTCTGGCTTTTCTAGGCTGCCCTATCTATGTTTCCTGGTAAAATACATGGGAAAATCCTATTTGGGAAAATTCCACTTAGGGTTAGAGTTAGATCAGCATGAATTCGGAGAGCAAAATAGACGTCGCCAAAAAACTCGCAATGTTTGGGAATGGTTAGGAAGTCACTGACTTTTCTAGGCTGCCCTATCTATGTTTCCTGGTAAAATACATGGGAAAATCCTATTTGGGAAAATTCCACGTAAAGTTAGGGTAAGATCAGCATGAATTCGGAGAGCAAAATAGATGTCGCCAACAAACTCGCAATGTTTGGGAATGGTTAGGAAGTCAATGACTTTTCTAGGCTGCCCTATCTATGTTTCCTGGTAAAATATATGGGAAAACTCTAATTGGGAAAATACCACTTAGGGTTAAGGTTAGGTCATATTGAACCCAGAGAGCAAAATGGACATCAGCAAGGTATTCAGGGTGCTTGGGAATGGTTAGGAGGGCACTGACTTTTCTAGGCTGCCCTATCTATGTTTCCTGGTAAAATTCATGGGAAAATCCTAATTGGGATAATTCCACTTAGGGTTAGGTCACCTTAAACCCAGAGAGCAAAATGGACATCGGCAACATATTCAGGGTGCTTGGGAATGAAAAGGAGGGCTCTGGCTTTTCTAGGCTGCACTATCTATGTTTCCTGGTTAAATACATGGGAAAATCCTATTTGGGAAAATTCCACTTAGGGTTAGGGTTAGATCAGCATGAATTCGGAGAGCAAAATAGACGTCGCCAACAAACTCGCAATGTATGGGAATGGTTAGGAGGGCACTGACTTTTCTAGGCTGCCCTATATATGTTTCCTGGTAAAATACACGGGAAAGTCCTATTTGGGAAAATTCCACGTAAAGTTAGGGTAAGATCAGCATGAATTCGGAGAGCAAAATAGACATCGCCAACAAACTCGCAATGTTTGGGAATGGTTAGGTGGGCACTGACTTTTCTAGGCTGCCCTATCTATGTTTCCTGGTAAAATACATGGGATAATTCTAATTGGGAAAATTCCACTTAGGGTTAGGGTTAGGTCACCTTGAACCCAGAGAGCAAAATGGACATCAGCAACATATTCAGGGTGCTTGGGAATGGTTAGGAGGGCACTGACTTTTCTTGGCTGTCCTATCTAGGTTTCCTGGTAAAATACATCGGAAAATCCTATTTGTGAAAATTCCACGTAAAGTTAGGGTTAGATCAGCATGAATTCGGAGAGCAAAACAGACATCACTAACAAACTTGGAGTGCTTAGGAATGGTTAGGAGACCACTGACTTTTCTAGAGTGTCCTATCTATGTTTCCTGGTACAATTCATGGGAAAATCCTAATTGGGATAATTCCACTTAGGGTTAGGTCACCTTAAACCCAGAGAGCAAAATGGACATCGGTAACATAATCAGGGTGCTTGGGCATGGAAAGGAGGGCTCTGGCTTTTCTAGGCTGCCCTATCTATGTTTCCTGGTAAAATACATGGGAAAATTCTAATTGGGAAAATTCCACGTAACGTTAGGGTAAAGATCAGCTGAATTCGGAGAGCAAAATAGACATCGCCAACAAACTCGCAATGTTGGGAATGGTTAGGAGGGCACTGACTTTTCTAGGCTGCCCTATCTATCTTTCCTATAAAATACATGGGAAAATCCTATTTGGGAAAATTCCACGTAACGTTAGGGTAAATCAGCATGAATTCGGAGAGCAAAATAGACATCGCCAACAAACTCTCAATATTTGGAAATGGTTAGGAAGTCACTGACTTTTCTAGGCTGCCCTATCTATGTTTCCTGGTAAAATACATGGGAATATTCTAATTGGGAAAATTCCACTTACGGTTAGGGTTAGGTCACCTTGAACACAGAGAGCAAAATGGACATCAGCAACATATTAAGGGTGCTTGGGAATGGTTAGGAGGGCACTGACATTTCTAGGCTGCCCTATCTATGTTTCCTGGTAAAATACATGGGAAAAACCTATTTGGGAAAATTCCACTTAGGGTTAGGGTTAGATCAGCATGAATTCAGAGAGCAAAATAGACATCACCAAAAAACTCGCAATGTTTGGGAATGGTTAGGAAGTCACTGACTTTTCTAGGCTGCCCTATCTATGTTTCCTTGTAAAATACATGGGAAAATCCTATTTGGGAAAATTCCACTTAGGGTTAGGGATAGATCAGCATGAATTCGGAGAGCAAAATAGACATCGAGAACAAACTTACAATGTTTGGGGATGGTTAGGAAGTCACTGACTTTTCTAGGCTGCCCTATCTATGTTTCCTGGTAAAATACATGGGAAAATTCTAATTGGGAAAATTCCACTTAGGGTTAGGGTTAGGTCACCTTGAATGCAGAGAGCAAAATGGAAATCAGCAACATATTCAGGGTGCTTGGAAATTGTTAGGAGGGCACTGACTTTTCTAGGCTGCCCTATCTATGTTTCCTGGTAAAATACATGGGAAAATGCTATTTGGGAAAATTCCACTTATGGTTAGGGTTAGGTCACCATGAACACGGAGAGCAAAATGGACATTGGGAACAAAGAGGGAGTGCTTGGAAATGGTTAGGAGGGAACTGACCTTTCCAGGCTGCCCTATCTATGTTTCTGGTAAAATACGAGAGAAAATCCTTTTGGGACACTTCCACGTCAAGTTAGGTTAAGATAGCATGAATCGTAGAGGAAACTAGACGTCGCCAACAAACTGTCAAGTTTGGGAGATGGTTTAGGAAGTCACGACTTTTCTAGGCTTGCCATATCTAGTTTTCTGGTAAAATACATGAGAAAATCCTATTTGGGAAAATTCCAAGTAACGTTAGGGTAAGATCAGCATGAATTCGGAGAGCAAAATAGACGTCGCCAACAAACTCGCAATGTTTAGGAAAGGTTAGGAAGTCACTGACTTTTCTAGGCTGCCCTATCTATGTTTCCTGGTAAAATACATGGGAAAATTCTAATTGGGAAAATTCCACTTAGGGTTACGGTTAGGTCATCTTGAACCCAGAGAGCAAAATGGACATCAGCAAGATATTCAGGGTGCGTGGGAATGGTTAGGAGGGCACTGACTTTTCTAGGCTGCCCTATCTATGTTTCCTGGTAAAATTCATGGGAAAATCCTAATTGGGATAATTCCACTTAGGGTTAGGTCACCTTAAACCCAGAGAGCAAAATGGACATCGGCAACATATTCAGGGTGCTTGGGAATGGAAAGGAGGGCTCTGGCATTTCTAGGCTGCACTATCTATGTTTCCTGGTTAAATACATGGGAAAATCCTATTTGGGAAAATTCCACTTAGGGTTAGGGTTAGATCAGCATGAATTCGGAGAGCAAAATAGACGTCGCCAACAAACTCGCACTGTTTGGGAATGTTTAGGAAGTCACTGACTTTTCTAGGCTGCCCTATCTATGTTTCCTGGTAAAATACATGGGAAAATCCTATTTGTGAAAATTCCACGTAAAGTTAGGGTTAGATCAGCATGAATTCGGAGAGCAAAACAGACATCACTAACAAACTTGGAGTGCTTAGGAATGGTTAGGAGACCACTGACTTTTCTAGAGTGTCCTATCTATGTTTCCTGGTAAAATTCATGGGAAAATCCTAATTGGGATAATTCCACTTAGCGTTAGGTCACCTTTAACCCAGAGAGCAAAATGGACATCGGCAACATATTCAGGGTGCTTGGGAATGGAAAGGAAGGCTCTGACTTTTCTAGGCTGCCCTATCTATGTTTCCTGGTAAAATACATGGGAAAATCCTATTTGGTAAAATTCCGCTTAGGGTTACGGTTAGATCAGCATGAATTCAAAAAGCAAAATAGACATCCCCAACAAATTTGGAGCGCTTGGGAATGGTTAGGAGAGCCCTGACTTTACTAGGCTGCCTTATCTAGGTTTCCTGGTAAAATACATGGGAAAATCCTATTTGGGAAAATTCCACGTAGGGTTAGGGTTAGATCAGCATGAATTCGGTGAGCAAAATAGACATCGCCAACAAACTCGCAATGTTTGGGAATGGTTTAGAAGTCACTGATTTTTGTAGGCTGCCCTATCTATGTTTCCTGCTAAAATACATGGGAAAATTCTAATTTGGAAAATTCCACTTAGGGTTAGGGTTAGGTCACCTTGAACCCAGAGAGCAAAATGGACATCAGCAACATATTCAGGGTGCTTGGGAATGGTTAGGAGGGCACTGACTTTTCTAGGCTGCCCTATCTATGTTTCCTGGTAAAATACATGGGAAAATTCTAATTGGGAAAATTCCACGTAGGGTTAGGGTTAGGTCAGCATGAATTCGGAGAGCAAAACAGACATTGCCAACAAACTCGGAGTGCTTGGGAATGGTTAGGAGAGCACTGACTTTACTAGGCTGCCTTATCTAGGTTTCCTGGTAAAATACATGGGAAAATCCTATTTGGGAAAATTCCACTGAAGGTTAGGGTTAGATCAGCATGAATTCATAGAGCAAAATAGACATCGCCAACAAACTCGCAATGTTTGGGAATGGTTAGGAAGTCACTGACTTTTCTAGGCTGCCCTATCTATGTTTCCTGGTAAAATACATGGGAAAATCCTATTTGGGAAAATTCCACGTAAAGTTAGGGTTAGATCAGCATGAATTCGGAGAGCAAAACAGACATCACTAACAAACTTGGAGCGCTTAGGAATGGTTAGGAGACCACTGACTTTTCTAGAGTGTCCTATCTATGTTTCCTGGTAAAATTCATGGGAAAATCCTAATTGGGATAATTCCACTTAGGGTTAGGTCACCTTAAACCCAGAGAACAAAATAAACATCGACAACATATTCAGGGTGCTTGGGAATGGAGAGGAGGCCTTTGGCTTTTCTAGGCTGCCCTATCTATGTTTCCTCGTAAAATACATGGGAAAATCCTATTTGGGAAAATTCCACTTAGGGTTAGGGTTAGATCAGCATGAATTCGGAGAGCAAAATAGACGTCGCTAACAAACTCGCAATGTTTGGGAATGGTTAGGAAGTCACTGACTTTTCTAGGCTGCCCTATTCAGCTTTCCTGGTAAAATACATGGGAAAATCCTATTTGGGAAAATTCCACTTAGGGTTAGGGTTAGATCAGCATGAATTCGGAGAGCAAAATAGACGTCGCCAACAAACCCGCAATGTTTGGGAATGGTTAGGAAGTCACTGACTTTTCTTGGCTGCCCTATCTATGTTTCCTTGTAAAATACATGGGAAAATTCTAATTGGGAAAATTCCACTTAGGGTTAGGGTTAGGTCATCTTGAACCCAGAGAGCAAAATGGACATCAGCAAGATATTCAGGGTGCGTGGGAATGGTTAGGAGGGCACTGACTTTTCTAGGCTGCCCTATCTATGTTTCCTGGTAAAATACATGGGAAAATCCTATTTGGGAAAATTCCACGTAAAGTTAGGGATAGATCAGCATGAATTCGGAGAGCAAAACAGACATCACTAACAAACTTGGAGTGCTTAGGAATGGTTAGGAGACCACTGACTTTTCTAGAGTGTCCTATCTATGTTTCCTGGTAAAATTCATGGGAAAATCCTAATTGGGATAATTCCACTTAGGGTTAGGTCACCTTAAACCCAGAGAGCAAAATGGACATCGGCAACATATTCAGGGTTCTTGGGAATGGAAAGGAGGGCTCTCGCTTTTCTAGGCTGCCCTATCTATGTTTCCTGGTAAAATACATGGGAATATCCTATTTGGGAAAATTCCACGTAACGTTAGGGTAAGATCAGCATGAATTCGGAGAGCAATATAGACATCGCCAACAAACTCGCAATATTTGGGAATGGTTAGGAGGGCACTGACTTTTCTAGGCTGCCCTATCTATGTTTCCTAGTAAAATACATGGGAAAATCCTATTTGGGAAAATTCCACTTAGGGTTAGGGTTAGATCAGCATGAATTCGGAGAGCAAAATAGACATATCCAACAAACTCGCAATGTTTGGGAATGGTTAGGATGTCACTGACTTTTCTAGGCTGCCCTATCTATGTTTCCTTGTAAAATACATGGGAAAATTCTAATTGGGAAAATTCCACTTAGAGTTAGGGTTAGGTCACATTGAACCCAGAGAGAAAAATGGATATCAGCAACATATTCAGGGTGCTTTGGAATGGTTAGGAGGGCACTGACTTTTCTAGGCTGCCCTATCTATGTTCCCTGGTAAAATACATGGGAAAATCCTATTTGTGAAAATTCCACGTAAAGTTAGGGTTAGATCAGCATGAATTCGGAGAGCAAAACATACATCACTAACAAACTTGGAGCGCTAAGGAATGGTTAGGAGACCACTGACTTTTCTAGAGTGTCCTATCTATGTTTCCTGGTAAAATTCATGGGAAAATCCTAATTGGGATAATTCCACTTAGGGTTAGGTCACCTTAAACCCAGAGAACAAAATAAACATCGACAACATATTCAGGGTGCTTGGGAATGGAGAGGAGGCCTTTGGCTTTTCTAGGCTGCCCTATCTATGTTTCCTGGTAAAATACATGGGAAAATCCTATTTGGGAAAATTCCACTTAGGGTTAGGGTTAGGTCATCTTGAACCCAGAGAGCAAAATGGACATCAGCAAGATATTCAGGGTGCTTGGGAATGGTTAGGAGGGCACTGACTTTTCTAGGCTGCCCTATGTATGTTTCCTGGTAAAATACATGGGAAAATCCTATTTGGGAAAATTCCACGTAAAGTTAGGGTTAGATCAGCATGAATTCGGAGAGCAAAACAGACATCACTAACAAACTCGCAATGTTTAGGAATGGTTAGGAAGTCACTGACTTTTCTAGGCTGCCCTATCTATGTTTCCTGGTAAAATACATGGGAAAATTCTAATTGGGAAAATTCCACTTAGGGTAAGGGTTAGGTCATCTTGAACCCAGAGAGCAAAATGGACATCAGCAAGATATTCAGGGTTCTTGGGAATGGTTAGGAGGGCACTGACTTTTCTAGGCTGCCCTATCTATGTTTCCTGGTAAAATACATGGGAAAATCCTATTTGGGAAAATTCCACTTAGGGTTAGGGTTAGATGAGCATGAATTCGGAGAGCAAAATAGACGTCGCCAACAAACTTGCAATGTTTGGGAATGATTAGGAAGTCACTGACTTTTCTAGGCTGCCCTATCTATGTTTCCTGGTAAAATACATGAGAAAATCCTATTTGGGAAAATTCCACGTAAAGTTAGGGTAAGATGAGCATGAATTCGGAGAGCAAAATAGACGTCGCCAACAAACTTTCAATGTTTGGGAATGGTTAGGAAGTCACTGACTTTGCTAGGCTGCCCTATCTATGTTTCCTGGTAAAATACATGAGAAAATCCTATTTGGGAAAATTCCAAGTAACGTTAGGGTAAGATCAGCATGAATTCGGAGAGCAAAATAGACGTCGCCAACAAACTCGCAATATTTAGGAATGGTTAGGAAGTCACTGACTTTTCTAGGCTGCCCTATCTATGTTTCCTGGTAAAATACATGGGAAAATTCTAATTGGGAAAATTCCACTTAGGGTTACGGTTAGGTCATCTTGAACCCAGAGAGCAAAATGGACATCAGCAAGATATTCAGGGTGCTTGGGAATGGATAGGAGGGCACTGACTTTTCTAGGCTGCCCTATCTATGTTTCCTGGTAAAATACATGGGAAAATCCTATTTGGGAAAATTCCACGTAAAGTTAGGGTTAGATCAGCATGAATTCGGAGAGCAAAACAGACATCACTAACAAACCTGGAGCGCTTAGGAATGGTTAGGAGACCACTGACTTTTCTAGAGTGTCCTATCTATGTTTCCTGGTAAAATTCGTGGGAAAATCCTAATTGGGATAATTCCACTTAGGGTTAGGTCACCTTAAACCCAGAGAGCAAAATGGACATCGGCAACATATTCAGGGTTCTTGGGAATGGAAAGGAGGGCTCTCGCTTTTCTAGGCTGCCCTATCTATGTTTCCTGGTAAAATACATGGGAATATCCTATTTGGGAAAATTCCACGTAACGTTAGGGTAAGATCAGCATGAATTCGGAGAGCAATATAGACATCGCCAACAAACTCGCAATATTTGGGAATGGTTAGGAGGGCACTGACTTTTCTAGGCTGCCCTATCTATGTTTCCTAGTAAAATACATGGGAAAATCCTATTTGGGAAAATTCCACTTAGGGTTAGGGTTAGATCAGCATGAATTCGGAGAGCAAAATAGACGTCGCCAACAAACTCGCAATGTTTGGGAATGTTTAGGAAGTCACTGACTTTTCTAGGCTGCCCTATCTATGTTTCCTGGTAAAATACATGTGAAAATCCTATTTGGGAAAATTCCACGTAAAGTTAGG
>NW_024099206.1:0-3059 GCF_016545835.1 Crotalus tigris
GGAATTTCCTTCCCTGTATACCAAAACGGTTCAATTTTTGAAAACTAGAAAAAGCACCATTTTTAAGCATGAAATTTAACCCCGAATCCCATTCTGAGGTCCGTTTTTACATTTGGGTCAAAAAAATTTTTTCATTTCCAGAGCACAAAAATACGTGACCGCCGCATCAGCAATTTCCTTCCCTGGATACCAAAACGGCTCAATTTGTGAAAACTAGAAAAAGCACTATTTTAAGCATGAAATTTAACCCCGAATCCCATTCTGAGGTCCGTTTTTACATTTGGGTGAAAAAAAATTTCATCTTTGTAGCAGCAAAATCTATGTCCCCGACATCAGGAATTTACTTCCCTAGATACCAAAACGGCTTAATTTTTGAAAATTAGAAGAAGCACCATTTTTAAGCATGAAATTTAACCCCGAATCCCATTCTGAGGTCCGTTTTTACGTTTGAGTAAAAAAAAAATTTTCATCTTTGGAGCAGAAAAATCTATGACCCCGGGATCAGGAATTTCCTTCCCTGGATACCAAAACAGCTCATTTTTTGATAACTAGAAAAAGCACCATTTTTAAGCATGAAATTTAACCCCGAATCCCATTCTGAGGTCCGTTTTTACATTAGGGTCAAAAAAATTTTCATCTCTGGAGACCAAAAAATCCATGACCCCGGCATCAGGAATTTCCTTCCCTGTATACCAAAACGGCTCAATTTTGACAACTAGAAGATTCACATTTTTAAGCATGAAATTTATCGCCCAGATCCGATTCTGAGGTCCGTTTTTACATTTCTCAAAAAATTTTCATCTTTGGAGCAGAAAAAATCTATGACCCCGGCATCAGGAATTTCCGTCCCTGGATACCAAAACAGCTCAATTTTTGAAAATTAGAAGAAGCACCATTTTCAAGCAGTATATTTAACCCCGGATCCCATTCTGAGGTCCGTTTTTACATTTCAGTCAAAAAAAAAATTTTCATCTTTGGAGCAGAAAAATCTATGACCCCGGCATCAGGAATTTCCGTCCCTGGATACCAAAACAGCTCAATTTTTGATAACTAGAAAAAGCACCATTTTTAAGCATGAAATTTAACCCCGAATCCCATTCTGAGGTCCGTTTTTACATTAGGGTCAAAAAAAAATTTCATCTCTGGAGAACAAAAAATCCATGACCTCGGCATCAGGAATATCCTTCCCTGTATACCAAAACGGCTCAATTTTTGAAAACTAGAAGAAGCACCATTTTTAAGCATGAAATTTAACCCCGAATCCGATTCTGAGGTCCGTTTTTACATTTCACTCAAAAAAAATTTTTCATCTTTGGAGCAGAAAAATCTATGACCCCGGCATCAGGAATTTCCTTCCCTGGATACAAAAACAGCTCAATTTTTGATAACTAAAAAAGCACCATTTTTAAGCATGAAATTTAACCCCGAACCACATTCTGAGGTCCGTTTTTACATTTTAGTCAAAAAAAATTTTTCATCTCTGGAGCACAAAAATCTATGACCCCGGCATCAGGGAATTTACTTCCTGGATACCAATAAAAACGGCTCAATTTTGAAAATAATAAGCACATTTTCAAGCATTATATTTAACCCCGAATTCCTTCTGATGTCCATTTATTACATTCATGTCAAAAAAATTTTTCATTTCCGGAGCACAAAAATACGTGACCGCTGCCCTCAGCAATTTCCTTCCCTGGATACCAAAACGGCTTAATTCTTGAAATGGAAGAAGCACCATTTTTATCAATTAATTTTAACCCCGCATACCCATTTCTGAGGTCACTTTTACATTTGGGTCAAAAAAAATTTTCATCTCCGAGGCACAAAATCCGTACCTCCCGGCTCAGGAATTTCCCTCCCTGGATACCAAAACGGCTCAATTTTTGAAAACTAGAAAAAGCAACATTTTTAAGCATGAAATTTAACCCCAAATCCCATTCTGAGCTCCGTTTTTACATTTCAGTCAAAAAAAAATTTTCATCTTTGGAGCAGAAAAATATATGACCCAGGCATCAGGAATTTCCTTCCCTGGATACCAAAACAGCTCAATTTTTGATAACTAGAAAAAGCACCATTTTTAAGCATGAAATTTAACCCCGAATCCCATTCTGAGGTCCGTTTTTACATTTGAGTAAAAAAAAAATTTTTCATCTTTGGAGCAGAAAAATCTATGACCCCGGCATTAGGAATTTACTTCCCTGGATACCAAAACGGCTCAATTTTTGAAAATTAGAAGAAGCACCATTTTCAAGCATTATATTTAACCCCGAATCCCATCCTGAGGTCCGTTTTTACATTTCAGTCAAAAAAAAATTTTTCATCTTTGGAGCAGAAAAATCCATGACCCCGGCATTAGGAATTTACTTCCCTGTATACCAAAACGGCTCAATTTTTGAAAACTAGAAGAAGCAACATTTTTAAGCATGAAATTTAACCCCGAATCCCATTCTGAGGTCCGTTTTTACATTTGGGTCAAAAAAAATTTTTCATTTCCGTAGCACAAAAATACGTGACTGCGGCATCAGCAATTTTGATACCAAAACGGCTCAATTTGTGAAAACTAGAAAAAGCACCATTTTAAGCATGAAATTAAACCCCGAATCCCATTCTGAGGTCCGTTTTTACATTTGGGTCAAAGAATTTTTTCATCTTTGGAGCAGCAAAATCTATGCCCCCGACATCAGGAATTTACTTCCCTAGATACCAAAACGGCTTAATTTTTGAAAATTAAAAGAAACACCATTTTTAAGCATGAAATTTAACCCCGAATCCCATTCTGAGGTCCATTTTTACATTTCAGTCAAAAAAAAATTTTCATCTTTGGAGCAGAAAAATCTATGACCCCGGCATCAGGAATTTCCTTCCCTGGATACCACAACAGCTCAATTTTTGATAACTAGAAAAAGCACCATTTTTAAGCATGAAATTTAACCCCGAATCCCATTCTGAGGTCCGTTTTTACATTTTAGTCAAAAAAAATTTTCATCTTGGGAGCAGAAAAATCTATGACCCCGGCATCAGGAATTTACGTCCCTGGATACCAAAACGGCTCAATTTTT
>NW_024099207.1:0-11363 GCF_016545835.1 Crotalus tigris
AAAAATTGAGCCTTTTTGGTATCCAGGGAAGGAAAGTCCTGATGCCGGGGTGACGGATTTTTGTGCTCCAGAGGTTAAAATTTTTTTTTGACCCAAAATGTAAAAACAGACCTCAGAATGGGATTCAGGTTTAAATTTCATGCTTAAAAATGGTGCTTTTTCTAGTTTTTAATTTTTCAGCAGTTTTGGTGTTCGGGGAAGGAAATTTCTCATGCCGGGGTCACGGATTTTTTTTGCTCCAGAGGTGAAAAAATTTTTTTGACCCAAATGTAAAAATGGACCTCAGAATGGAATTCGGGGTTATATTTCATGCTTAAAAATGGTGCTTTTTCTAGTTTTCAAAAATTGAGCCTTTTTGGTATCCAGGGAAGGAAATTCCTGTTGCCAGGGTGACGGATTTTTTTGCTCCAGAGGTGAAAAATTTTTTTGGACTCAAATGTAAAAACGGACCTCAGAATGGGATTCCATATTAAATTTGATGCTTAAAAATGGTGCTTTGTCTACTTTTCAAAAATTGAGCCGTTTTGGTATCCAGGGAAGGAAATTCCTGATGCCGGGGTCACGGATTTTTTTGAGCCAGAGGTGAAAAAATTTTTTTGACCCAAATGTAAAAACGGACCTCGGAATTGGATTCGGGATTAAATTTGATGGTTAAAAATGGTGCTTTTTCTAGTTTTCAAAAATTGAGCTTTTTGGTATCCAGGGAAGGAAATTCCTGTTGCCGGGGTGACGGATTTTTTTGCTCCAGAGGTGAAAAAAATTTTTTTGGGGGGAACCCCATATGTAAAAAAGGACCTCAGAATGGGATTCGGGGATAAATTTCATGCTTAAAAATGGTGCTTTTTGTAGTTTTCAAAAATTGACCATTTTGATATCCAGGGAAGGAAATTCCTGATGCGGGGGTCACGGATTTTTCTGCTCCAAACATGAAAATTTTTTTTTGACCCAAATGTAAAAACGGACCTCAGAATGGGATTCGGGGTTAAATTTCATGCTTAAAAATGGTGCTTTTCCTAGTTTTAATTCTTCAGCCGTTTTTTTTTTTTTTGTGTGTTCGGGGAAGGAGATTTCTCATGCCGGGGTCACGGATATTTTTGCTCCAGAGGTGAAAAAATTTTTTTGACCCAAATGTAAAAATGGACCTCAGAATGGACTTCGGGGTTATATTTCATGCTTAAAAATGGTGCTTTTTCTAGTTTTCAAAAATTGAGCCTTTTTGGTATCCAGGGAAGGAAATTCCTGATGCCGGGGTGACGGATTTTTGTGCTCCAGAGGTGAAAATTGTTTTTGACCCAAAATGTAAAAACAGACCTCAGAATGGGATTGAGGTTTAAATTTCATGCTTAAAAATGGTGCTTTTTCTAGTTTTTAATTTTTCAGCCGTTTTAGTGTTCGGGGAAGGAAATTTGTCATGCCGGGGTCACGGATTTTTTTTGCTCCAGAAGTGAAAAAATTTTTTTGACCTAAATGTAAAAACGGACCTCAGAGTGGGATTCGGGGTTAAATTTCATGCTTAAAAATGGTGCTTCTTCTAATTTCAAAAATTGAGCCGTTTTAGTGTCCAGGGAAAAAAAAAGGAACAAAAATTTCCTGATGACGGGGGTCAGGATTTTGTGCTCTGAGATGAAACTTTTTTTTTGACCCAAATGTAAAAACGGACCTCAGAATGGGATTCGGGGTAAAGTCATGCTTATTAAAAATGGTGCTTTGTAGTTTTCAAATATTGAAGCGTTTTGGTTTATCTAGGGGAATGAAAATCCCTGATGCCGGGGTCACGGCTGTTTGTGCCCAGAGGTGAAATATTTTTTTTTGACCCCTGACATCTAAAAAACGGACTCAGAATGGGATGCGGGTGTTAAATTTCATGCTTAAAAATGGTGCTTTTTCTAGTTTTCAAAAATTGTGCCTTTTTGGTATCCAGGGAAGGAAATTCCTGATGCCGGGGTCACGGATTTTTTTGCTCCAGAGGTGAAAAATTTTTTTTGACCCATATGTAAAAACGGACCTCAGAATTGGATTCGGGATTAAATTTCATGCTTAAAAATGGTGCTTTGTCTAGTTTTCAAAAATTGAGCCTTTTCGGTATCCAGGGAAGGAAATTCCTGATGCCGGGGTGACGGATTTTTGTGCTCCAGAGGTGAAAATTTTTTTTTGACCCAAAATGTAAAAACAGACCTCAGAATGGGATTCAGGTTTAAATTTCATGCTTAAAAATGGTGCTTTTTCTAGTTTTTAAGTTTTCAGCCTTTTTGGTGTTCGGGGAAGGAAATTTCTCATGCTGGGGTCACGGATTTTTTTTGCTCCAGAGGTGAAAATTTTTTTTGACCCAAATGTAAAAATGGACCTCAGAATGGGACTCGGGGTTAAATTTCATGCTTAAAAAGGGTGCTTTTTCTAGTTTTTAAGTTTTCAGGACGTTTTTGGTGTTCGGGGGAAGGAAATTTCTCATGCCGGGGCACGATTTTTTTTGCTCCAGAGGTGAAAAAATTTTTTGACCCAAATGTAAAAATGGACCTCAGAATGGGACTCGGGGTTAAATTTCATGCTTAAAAAGGGTGCTTTTTCTAGTTTTCAAAAATTGAGCCTTTTTGGTATCCAGGGAAGGAAATTCCTGTTGCCAGGGTGACGGATTTTTTTGCTCCAGAGGTGAAAAATTTTTTTGGACTCAAATGTAAAAACGGACCTCAGAATGGGATTCCATATTAAATTTGATGCTTAAAAATGGTGCTTTGTCTACTTTTCAAAAATTGAGCCGTTTTGGTATCCAGGGAAGGAAATTCCTGATGCCGGGGTCACGGATTTTTTTGAGCCAGAGGTGAAAAAATTTTTTTGACCCAAATGTAAAAACGGACCTCGGAATTGGATTCGGGGTTAAATTTGATGTTAAAAATGGTGCTTTGTCTAGTTTTCAAAAATTGTACCGTTTTGGTATCCAGGGAAGGAAATTCCTGATGCCGGGGTCACAGATTTTTTTGCTCCAGAGGTGAAAATTTTTTTTTCTCCCAAATGTAAAAACGGACCTCAGAATGGGATTCGGGATTAAATTTGATGCTTAAAAATGGTGCTTTGTCTAGTTTTCAAAAATTGAGCCTTTTTGGTATCCAGGGAAGGAAATTCCTGATGCCGATGTGACGGATTTTTGTGCTCCAGAGGTGAAAATATTTTTTTGACCCAAAATGTAAAAACAGACCTCAGAATGGGATTCAGGTTTAAATTTCATGCTTAAAAATGGTGCTTTTTCTAGTTTTTAATTTTTCAGCCGTTTTGGTGTTCGGGGAAGGAAATTTGTCATGCCGGGGTCACGGATTTTTTTTGCTCCAGAAGTGAAAAAATTTTTTTGAACTAAATGTAAAAACGGACCTCAGAGTGGGATTCGGGGTTAAATTTCATGCTTAAAAATGGTGCCTCTTCTAATTTTCAAAAATTGAGCCGTTTTAGTGTCCAGGGAAGGAAATTCCTGATGCCGGGGTCATGGATTTTTGTGCTCTGGAGATGAAATTTTTTTTTGACCCAAATGTAAAAACGGACCTCAGAATGGGATTCGGGGTTAAATGTCATGCTTAAAAATGGTGCTTTTTGTAGTTTTCAAATATTGAGCCATTTTGGTATCTTGGGAAGGAAATCCCTGATGCCGGGGTCACGGATGTTTGTGCTCCAGAGGTGAAAAAATTTTTTTGACCCTAAATGTAAAAATGGACCTCAGAGTGGGATTCGGGGTTAAATTTCATGCTTAAAAAGGGTGCTTCTTCTAATTTTCAAAAATTGAGCCTTTTTGATATCCAGGGAAGGAAATTCCTGTTGCCGGGGTGACGGATTTTTTTGCTCCAGAGGTGAAAAAATTTTTTTGACCCAAATGTAAAAACGGACCTCAGAATGGGATTCGGGATTAAATTTGATGCTTAAAAATGGTGCTTTGTCTAGTTTTCAAAAATTGATCCTTTATGGTATCCAGGGAAGGAAATTCCTGATGCCGGGGTGACGGATTTTTGTGCTCCAGAGGTGAAAATTTTTTTTGACCCAAAATGTAAAAACAGACCTCAGAATGCGATTCAGGTTTAAATTTCATGCTTTAAAATGGTGCTTTTTCTAGTTTTTAATTTTTCAGCCGTTTTGGTGTTCGGGGAAGGAAATCCCTGATGCCGGGGTCACGGATGTTTGTTCTCCAGAGGTGAAAAAATTTTTTTGACCCTAAATGTAAAAATGGACATCAGAGTGGGATTCGGGGTTAAATTTCATGCACTGTAAAAAAGGGTGCTTTCTTCTAATTTCAAAAATTGAGACCAAACCGTTTTAGTGTCCGGGGAGGAAATTCCTGATGCACGGGTCACGGATTTTGTGCTCCAGATTTGAAAATTTTTTTGACCCTAATGTAAAAACGGACCTCAGAATGGGATTCGGGGTTAAATTTCATGCTTAAAAATGGTGCTTTTTCTAGTTTTTAAAAATTGAGCCGTTTTGGTGTCCGGGGAGGAAATTCCTGATGCCGGGGTCAGCGATTTTTGTGCTCAGAGGTGAAAAAATTTTGACCAACTGTAAAAAGGACCTCAGAATGGATTCGGGGTTAAATTTCATGCCTTAAAATTGTGCTTTTTTAGTTTTCAAAAAATTGAGCCTTTTTGTATCCAGGGAAGGAAATTCCTGATGCCGGGGTCATGGATTTTTTGCTCCAGAGGTGAAAAATTTTTTGACCCAAATGCAAGAATGACCTCAGAAATGGGACTCGGGGTTAAATTTCATGCTTAAAAAAGGGCTGCTTTTCTAGTTTTCAAAAATTGAGCCTTTTTGGTATCCAGGGAAGGAAATTCCTGATGCCGGGGTCACGGATTTTTTTGCTCCAGAGGTGAAAAAAAATTTTTGACTCAAATGTAAAAACGGACCTCAGAATGGGATTCCGTATTAAATTTGATGCTTAAAAATGGTGCTTTTTCTAGTTTTCAAAAATTGAGCCTTTTTGGTATCCAGGGAAAGAAATTCCTGATGCCGGGGTCACGGATTTTTTTGCTCCAGAGGGGAAAAATTTTTTTTGACCCAAATGTAATAACGGACCTCAGAATTTTATTCGGGATTAAATTTGATGCTTAAAAATGGTGCTTTGTCTAGTTTTCAAAAATTGAGACTTTTTGGTATCCAGGGAAGGAAATTTCCTGTGCCGCGGGTGACGGATCTGTTTTTGCTCCGAGGTGAAAAAATTTTTTTGACCCCAAATGTAAAAAACGGAACCTCAGAGGATCGGGATTAAATTTGATGCTTAAAAAATGGTGCTTTGTCTAGTTTCAAAAATTGAGGCCTTTTGTATCCAGGGAAGGAAATTCCTGATGCCGGGGTCACGGATTTTTTTGCTACAGAGGTGAAAAAATTTTTTTGACCCAAATGTAAAAATGGACCTCAGAATGGGATCTGGGTTAAATTTCATGCTTAAAAATGGTGATTTGTCTAGTTTTCAAAAATTGAGTCGTTTTGGTATCCAGGGAAGGAAATTCCTGATGCCGGGGTCGCGGATTTTTTTGCTCCAAAGGTGAAAAATTTTTTTTGACCCAAATGTAAAAACGGACCTCAAAATGGGATCCGGGGTTAAATTTCATGCTTAAAAATGGTGCTTTTTCTAGTTTTCAAAAATTGAGCCGTTTTAGTGTCCGGGCTAGGAAATTACTGATGCCGGGGTCACGGATTTTTGTGCTCCAGAGGTGAAAAATTTTTTGACCAAATGTAAAAAAAATGGCCTCAGGACTGGGATCCGGGTAAATTCCTGGCTTAAAAATGGTTGATTTGTCTAGTTTTCAAAAATTGAGCGTTTGTTATCAAGGAAGGAAATCACTGATCGCCGGGGTCACGGATTTTGTGATCCAGAGGTGAAAATTTTTTTTTTTAACCAAATGTAAAAACGGACCTCGAATGGGATTCGGGGTTAAATTTCATGCTAAAAAATGGTGCTTTTTCTAGTTTTTAAAAATTGAGCTGTTTTGGTGTTCAGGGAAGGAAATTCCTGATGCCGGGGTCACGGATTTTTGTCCTCCGGAGCTGAAAATTTTTTGGGGGGACGTAAATTTAAAAACAGACCTCAGAATGGGATTCGGGTTAAATTTCATGCGTAGAAATGGTGCTTTTTTTAGTTTTTAAGAATTGAGCCATTTTGGTGTCTGGGGAAGGTGATACCTGATGCCAGCTCACGGATTTTTCTGCTCTGGAGGTGAATTTTTTTTTGACCCAGATGTAAAAACTGACCTTAGAATGGGATTAAGGGTCAAATTTCATGCTTAAAAATGGTGCTTTTTCTAGTTTTTAATTTTTCAGCCGTTTTGGTGTTCGTGGAAGGAAATTTCTGATGCCGGGTTCATGGATTTTTGTGCTCCGGAAATGGGATATGGGGTTAAATTTCATGCTAAAAAATTGTGCTTTTTCTAGTTTTTAAAAATTGAGCTGTTTTGGTGTTCGGGGAAGGAAATTCCTGATGCCGGGTTCATGGATTTTTCTGCTCCGGAAATGGGATTCGGGCTAAAATTTCATGCTTAAAAATGGTGCTTTTTCTAGTTTTCAAAAATTGAGCCGTTTTAGTGTCCGGGTAGGAAATTCCTGATGCCGGGGTCACGGATTTTTGTGCTCCAGAGGTGAAAAATTTTTTTTGACCCAAATGTAAAAACGGACCTCAGAATGGGATTCGGGATTAAATTTGATGCTTAAAAATGGTGCTTTGTCTAGTTTTCAAAAATTGAGCAGTTTTGGTATCCAGGGAAGGAAATTCCTGATGCCGGGGTCACGGATTTTTTTGCTCCAGAGGTGAAAATTTTTTTTGACCCAAATGTAAAAATGGACCTCAGAATGGGATCTGGGATTAAAGGGTCTTAACAATGGTGATTTGTCTAGTTTTCAAAAATTGAGTCGTTTTGGTATCCAGGGAAGGAAATTCCTGATGCCGGGGTCACGGATTTTTTTGCTCCAAAGGTGAAAAATTTTTTTTGACCCAAATGTAAAAACGGACCTCAAAATGGGATCCGGGGTTAAATTTCATGCTTAAAAATGGTGCTTTTTCTAGTTTTCAAAAATTGAGCCGTTTTAGTGTACGGGCTAGGAAATTCCTGATGCCGGGGTCACGGATTTTTGTGCTCCAGAGGTGAAAAAATTTTTTTTGACCCAAATGTAAAAACGGACCTCAAAATGGGATCCGGGGTTAAATTTCATGCTTAAAAATGGTGCTTTTTCTAGTTTTCAAAAATTGAGCCGTTTTAGTGTCCGGGCTAGGAAATTCCTGATGCCGGGGTCACGGATTTTTGTGCTCCAGAGGTGAAAAATTTTTTTTGACCCAAATGTAAAAATGGACCTCAGAATGGGATCCGGGTTAAATTTCATGCTTAAAAATGGTGATTTGTCTAGTTTTCAAAAATTGAGCCGTTTTGGTATTCAGGGAAGGAAATCCCTGATGCCGGGGTCACGGATTTTTGTGCTCCAGAGGTGAAAATTTTTTTTTTTTAACCCAAATGTAAAAACGGACCTCAGAATGGGATTCGGGGTTAAATTTCATGCTAAAAAATGGTGCTTTTTCTAGTTTTTAAAAATTGAGCTGTTTTGGTGTTCAGGGAAGGAAATTCCTGATGCCGGGGTCACGGATTTTTGTCCTCCGGAGCTGAAAATTTTTTGGGGGGACGTAAATTTAAAAACAGACCTCAGAATGGGATTCAGGGTTAAATTTCATGCGTAGAAATGGTGCTTTTTCTAGTTTTTAAGAATTGAGCCATTTTGGTGTCTGGGGAAGGTGATACCTGATGCCAGCTCACGGATTTTTCTGCTCTGGAGGTGAATTTTTTTTTGACCCAGATGTAAAAACTGACCTCAGAATGGGATTAAGGGTCAAATTTCATGCTTAAAAATGGTGCTTTTTCTAGTTTTTAATTTTTCAGCCGTTTTGGTGTTCGTGGAAGGAAATTTCTGATGCCGGGTTCATGGATTT
Source organism: Crotalus tigris (assembly GCF_016545835.1). Taxonomy (NCBI): domain Eukaryota; kingdom Metazoa; phylum Chordata; class Lepidosauria; order Squamata; family Viperidae; genus Crotalus; species Crotalus tigris. The sequence continues at coordinate 7,943 of NW_024099207.1, forward strand.
TTGTGCTCCGGAAATGGGATATGGGGTTAAATTTCATGCTAAAAAATTGTGCTTTTTCTAGTTTTTAAAAATTGAGCTGTTTTGGTGTTCGGGGAAGGAAATTCCTGATGCCGGGTTCATGGATTTTTGTGCTCCGGAAATGGGATTCGGGCTAAAATTTCATGCTTAAAAATGGTGCTTTTTCTAGTTTTCAAAAATTGAGCCGTTTTAGTGTCCGGGTAGGAAATTCCTGATGCCGGGGTCACGGATTTTTGTGCTCCAGAGGTGAAAAATTTTTTTTGACCCAAATGTAAAAATGGACCTCAGAATGGGATTCGGGGTTAAATTTCATGCTTAAAAATGGTGCTTTTTCTAGTTTTCAAAAATTGAGCCGTTTTGGTATCCAGGGAAGGAAATTCCTGATGCCGGGGTCACGGATTTTTGTGCTACAGAGGTGAAAAACTCTTTTTGACCCAAATATAAAAACGGTCCTCAGAATGGGATTTGGGATTAAATTTGATTCTTAAAAATGGTGCTTTGTCTAGTTTTCAAAAATTGAGCAGTTTTGGTATCCAGGGAAGGAAATTCCTGATGCCGGGTTTCACGGATTTTTGTGCTCCAGAGGTGAAAAAATTTTTTTGACCCAAATGTAAAAATGGACCTCAGAATGGGATCTGGGTTAAATTTCATGCTTAAAAATGGTTTTTTTTCTAGTTTTCAAAAATTGAGCTGTTTTGGTATTCAGGGAAGGAAATCCCTGATGCCGGGGTCACGGATTTTTGTGCTCCAGAGGTGAAAATTTTTTTTTAACCCAAATGTAAAAACGGACCTCAGAATGGGATTCGGGGTTAAATTTCATGCTAAAAAATGGTGCTTTTTCTAGTTTTTAAAAATTGAGCAGTTTTGGTGTTCAGGGAAGGAAATTCCTGATGCCGGGGTCACGGATTTTTGTCCTCCGGAGCTGAAAATTTTTTGGGGGGACGTAAATTTAAAAACAGACCTCAGAATGGGATTCAGGGTTAAATTTCATGCGTATAAATGGTGCTTTTTCTAGTTTTTAAGAATTGAGCCATTTTGGTGTCTGGGGAAGGTGATTCCTGATGCCAGCTCACGGATTTTTGTGCTCTGGAGGTGAAATTTTTTTTCACCCAAATGTAAAAACTGACCTCAGAATGGGATTCAGGGTTAAATTTCATGCTTAAAAATGGTGCTTTTTCTAGTTTTTAGTTTTTCAGCCGGTTTGGTGTTCGTGGAAGGAATTTCTGATGCCTGGTTTCATGGATTTTTGTGCTCCGTAAATGGGATAGGGGTTAAATTCATGCTAAAAATTTTGCTTTTTCTAGTTTTTAAAAATTGGCTGTTTTGGTGTGTCTGAAGGAACTCCGATGCCGTGTTCATGGATTTATTTGTGGCTCTCGGAAATGGTATCGGGTTAAATTTCATGCTTAAAAATGTTGCTTTTTCTAGTTTTCAAAAATTGAGCGTTTTGGTATCCAGGGAGGGAAATTCCTGATTCCGCGGTCACGTATTTTTGTGCTCCGAAAATGAAAAAAATTTTTTGACCCAAATGTAAAAACGGACCTCAGAATGGGATTCGGGGTTAAATTTCATGCTTAAAAATGGTGATTTGTCTAGTTTTCAAAAATTGAGTCGTTTTGGTATCTAGGGAAGGAAATTCCTGATGCCGGGGTCACGGATTTTTTTGCTCCAAAGGTGAAAAATTTTTTTTGACCCAAATGTAAAAACGGACCTCAAAATGGGATCAGGGGTTAAATTTCATGCTTAAAAATGGTGCTTTTTCTAGTTTTCAAAAATTGAGCCGTTTTAGTGTCCGGGCTAGGAAATTCCTGATGTCCGGGGTCACGGATTTTTTGTGCTCCAGAGGTGAAAAATTTTTCTTTGACCCGATAATGTAAAAATGGACCTCAGAATGGAGAGAAATCCGGGTTAAATTCATGCTTAAAAATGGGTGAGTTTTCTAGTTGTCCAAAAATTGGCGGCCGTTTTGGTAGTCAGGGTAAGGGAAATTCCTGATGCCGGGGTGACGGATTTTTTTGCTCCAGAGGTGAAAATTTTTTGGGGGGACGCAAATTTAAAAACGGACTTCAGAATGGGATTCGGGGTTAAATTTCATGCGTAGAAATGGTGCTTTTTCTAGTTTTTAAAAATTGAGCTGTTTTGGTGTTCAGGGAAGGAAATTCCTGATGCCGGGGTCACGGATTTTTGTCCTCCGGAGCTGAAAATTTTTTGGGGGGACGTAAATTTAAAAACAGACCTCAGAATGGGATTCAGGGTTAAATTTCATGTGTAGAAATGGTGCTTTTTCTAGTTTTTAAGAATTGAGCCATTTTGGTGTCTGGGGAAGGTGATACCTGATGCCAGCTCACGGATTTTTCTGCTCTGGAGGTGAATTTTTTTTTGACCCAGATGTAAAAACTGACCTCAGAATGGGATTAAGGGTCAAATTTCATGCTTAAAAATGGTGCTTTTTCTAGTTTTTAATTTTTCAGCCGTTTTGGTGTTAGTGGAAGGAAATTTCTGATGCCGGGTTCATGGATTTTTGTGCTCCAGAAATGGGGGATATGGGGTTAATTTCATGCTAAAAATTGTGCTTTTCCTAGTTTTTAAAACATTGAGCTGTTTTGTGTTCGGGGAAGGCATTCCTGATGCCGGGTTCATGGATTTTTGTGCTCCGGAAATGGGATTCGGGCTAGAAATTTCATGCTTAAAAATGGTGCTTTTTCTAGTTTTCAAAAATTGAGTGCAGTTTGTGTCCGGGTAGGGAAATTCCTGATTGCCGGGTCACGGATTTTGTGGTGCTCCAGTAGTGGAAAAATTTTTTTTGACCCAAAATGTTAAAAATGGACTCTCAGAGAGGGTGATTCGGGTTAATTTCATTGCTTAAAATGGTGCTTTTCTAGTTTTCAAATTGAGGCCGTTTGTGGTATCCAGGGAAGGAATTCCTGATGCCGGGGTCACGGATTTTTGTGCTACAGAGGTGAAAAACTCTTTTTGACCCAAATATAAAAACGGTCCTCAGAATGGGATTTGGGATTAAATTTGATTCTTAAAAATGGTGCTTTGTCTAGTTTTCAAAAATTGAGACGTTTTGGTATCCAGGGAAGGAAATTCCTGATGCCGGGTTCACGGATTTTTTTGCCCAGAGGTGAAAAAATTTTTTTGACCCAAATGTAAAAATGGACCTCAGAATGAGATCTGGGTTAAATTTCATGCTTAAAAATGGTGATTTGTCTAGTTTTCAAAAATTGAGTCGTTTTGGTATCCAGGGAAGGAAATTCCTGATGCCGGGGTCACGGATTTTTTTGCTCCAAAGGTGAAAAAATTTTTTTGACCCAAATGTAAAAACGGACCTCAAAATGGGATCCGGGGTTAAATTTCATGCTTAAAAATGGTGCTTTTTCTAGTTTTCAAAAATTGAGCC
>NW_024099208.1:0-10461 GCF_016545835.1 Crotalus tigris
GTATCCAGGGAAGGAAATTCCTGATGCCAGGGTCACGGATTTTTGTGCTCCGGAGCTGAAAACATTTTTTTGGGACGCAAATTTAAAAACGGAGCTCAGAATTGGATTCGGGGTTAAATTTCATGCTTAGAAATGGTGCTTTTTCTAGTTTTTAAAAATTGAGCTGTTTTGGTGTTCGGGGAAGGAAATTTCTGATGCCGGGGTCACGGATTTTTGTGCTCCAGAAATGGGATTTAGAGTTAAGTTTCATGCTTAAAAATGGTGCTTTTTCTAGTTTTTAATAATTGAGCCGTTTTGGTGTTCGGGGAAGGAAATTCCTGATGCCGGGATCATGAATATTTGTGCTCCGGAGATAAAAAAAATTTTTTTGACCCAAATGTAAAAACGGACCTCAGAATGGGATTCGGGGTAAAATTTCATGCGTAGAAATGGTGCTTTTTCTAGTTTTTAAATTGAGAGCCATTTTGGTGTCTGGGGAAGGTGATTCCTGATGGCAGATCACGGATTTTTGTGCTCTGGAGGTGAAATTTTTTTTCACCCAAATGTAAAAACTGACCTCAGAATGGGATTCAGGGTTAAATTTCATGCTTAAAAATGGTGCTTTTTCTATTTTTTAATTTTTCAGCCGTTTTGGTGTTCGGGGAAGGAAATTCCTGATGCCAGGGTCACGGATTTTTGTGCTCCGGAGCTGAAAATTTTTTTTGGGGACCAAATGTAAAAACGGACCTCAGAATGGGATTCGGGGTTAAATTTCATGCTTAGAAATGGTGCTTTTTCTAGTTTTTAATAATTGAGCCATTTTGGTGTCTTGGGAAGGTTATTCCTGATGCCAGCTCACGTATTTTTGTGCTCTAGAGGTGAAATTTTTTTTGACCCAAATGTAAAAACTGACCTCAGAATGGGATTGGAGGTTAAATTTCATGCTTAAAAATGGTGCTTTATGTAGTTTTTAAAAATTGAGCCATTCTGGTGTTCGGGGAAGGAAATTCCTGATGCCAGGGTCATGAATTTTTGTGCTCCAGAAATGGGATTTGGGGTTAAATTTCATGCTTAAAAATGGTGCTTTTTCTAGTTTTTAAAAATTGAGCTGTTTTGGTGTTCGGGGAAGGAAATTCCTGATGCCAGGGTCATAGATTTTTGTGCTTCGGAGATAAAAAAAATTTTTTTGACACAATTAAAACGGACCTCATAATGGGATTCGGGGTTAAATTTCATGCTTAAAAATGGTGCTTTTTCTAGTTTTTAAAAATTGAGCTGTTTTGGTGTTCACGGAAGGAAATTCCTGATGCCAGGGTCACGGATTTTTGTGCTCCGGAGCTGAAAACATTTTTTTGGGACGCAAATTTAAAAACGGAGCTCAGAATTGGATTCGGGGTTAAATCTCATGCTTTGAAATGTTGCTTTTTCTAGTTTTTAATAATTGAGCCGTTTTGGTGTCTGGGGAAGGTAATTCCTGATACCAGCTCACGGATTTTTGTGCTCTGGAAGTGATTTTTTTTTTGACCCAAATATAATAACAGAACTCAGAATGGGATTCGGGGTTAAATTTCCTGCTTAAAAACGGTGCTTTTTCTAGTTTTTAAAAATTGAGCCATTCTTGTGTTTGGGAAGGAAATTCCTGATACCGGGGTCACGGATTTTTGTGCTCCAGAAATGGGATTTGGGGTTAAATTTCATGCTTAAAAATGGTGCTTTTTCTAGTTTTTAAAAATTGAGCTGTTTTGGTGTTCAGGGAAGGAAATTCCTGATGCCGGGGTCACGGATTTTTGTGCTCCGGAGTTGAATTTTTTTTTTTTGACCCAAATTTAAAAACGGACCTCAGAATGGGATTCAGGGTTAAATTCCATGCTTAGAAATGGTGCTTTTTTACTTTTTAATAATTGAGCCGTTTTGGTTTTCGGGGAAGGAAATTTCTGATGCCGGGGTCACGGATTTTTGTGCTCCAGAAATGGGATTTGGAGTTAAGTTTCATGCTTAAAAATGGTGCTTTTTCTAGTTTTTAATAATTGAGCCGTTTTGGTTTTCGGGGAGGAAATTCCTGATGCCGGGATCATGAATATTTGTGCTCCGGAGATAAAAAATTTTTTTTTGACCCAAATGTAATAACGGACCTCAGAATGGGATTCGGGGTTAAATTTCATGCGTAGAAATGGTGCTTTTTCTAGTTTTTAAGAATTGAGCCTTTTTGGTGTCTGGGGAAGGTGATTCCTGATGGCAGCTCACGGATTTTTGTGCTCTGGAGGTGAAATTTTTTTTCACCCAAATGTAAAAACTGACTTCAGAATGGGATTCAGGGTTAAATTTCATGCTTAAAAATGGTCCTTTTTCTATTTTTTAATTTTTCAGCCGTTTTGGTGTTTTCGGGGAAGGAAATTCCTGATGCCGGGGTCAATGAATGTTTGCTCCAGAATGGATTTGGGGTTAAATAATTTCATGCTTAAAAATTGTGCTTGTTCTGTTTTTCAAAAATTGAGAGCCGTTTATCGTGGCCCGGTGAAGGAATTCTGATGCCGGGGTCATGGATTTTTGTGCTCCCCGAGAATTAACAGTTTTTTTTGACTGAAATCTAAAAACGGACCTCAGAATGGGATTCGGGGTTAAATTTCATACTTAAAAATGGTGCTTTTTCTAGTTTTCAAAAATTGAGCCGTTTTGGTATCCAGGGAAGGAAATCCCTGATGCCGGGGTCACGGATTTTTGTGCTCCAGAGATGAAAAAATTTTTTTTGACTGAAATGTAAAAACGGACCTCAGAATGGGATTTGGGTTAAATTTCATGCTTAAAAATGGTGCTTTTTTGGTGTTCGGGGAAGGAAATTCCTGATGCCGGGGTCACGGATTTTGGTGCTCCGGAGATGAAAATTTTTTTGGGGGACGCAAATGTAAAAAAGGACCTCAGAATGGGATTCGGGGTTACATTTCATGCTTAAAAATGGTGCTTTTTCTAGTTTTTAAAAATTGAGCTGTTTTGGTGTTCGGGGAAGGAAATTCCTGATGCCGGGGTCATAGATTTTTGTGCTCCAGAGATTAATATTTTTTTTTTGACTGAAATATAAAAACAGACCTCAGAATGGGATTCGGGGTTAAATTTCATGCTTAAAAATGGTGCTTTTTCTATTTTTTAATTTTTCAGCCGTTTTGGTGTTCGGGGAAGGAAATTCCTGATGCCGGGGTCACGGATTTTTGTGCTCTGGAGCTGAAAATTTTTTGGGGGACACAAATGTAAAAACGGACCTCAGAATGGGATTCGGGGTTAAATTTCATGCTTAAAAATGTTGCTTTTTCTAGTTTTCAAAAATTGAGCCGTTTTGGTATCCAGGGAGGGAAATTCCTGATGCAGGGGTCACGGATTTTTGTGCTCCGGAGATGAAAAATTTTTTTGACCCAAATGTAAAAACGGACCTCAGAATGGGATTCGGGGTTGAATTTCATGCTTAAAAATGGTGCTTTTTCTAGTTTTCAAAAATTGAGTCCGTTTTGGTATCCATGGAAGGAAATTCCCTCCTATGCCAAGTGTCACGGATTTTTGTGACTCCGGAGCTGAAACATTTTTTGGGACGCAATTTAAACAGCTTCAGAATTGGATTCGGGGTTAAATTTCATGCTTAGAAATGTTGCTTTTTCTAGTTTTTAATAATTGAGCCGTTTTGGTGTCTGGGGAAGGTAATTCCTGATACCAGCTCACGGATTTTTGTGCTCTGGAAGTGATTTTTTTTTTTGACCCAAATATAATAACAGAACTCAGAATGGGATTCGGGGTTAAATTTCCTGCTTAAAAATGGTGCTTTTTCTAGTTTTTAAAAATTTAGCCATTCTTGTGTTTGGGAAGGAAATTCCTGATACCGGGGTCACGGAATTTTGTGCTCCAGAAATGGGATTTGGGGTTAAATTTCATGCTTAAAAATGGTGCTTTTTCTAGTTTTTAAAAATTGAGCGGTTTTGGTGTTCAGGGAAGGAAATTCCTGATGCCGGGGTCACTTATTTTTGGTGCTCGGAGTTGAATTTTTTTTTTTGACCCAAATTTAAAACGGACGCTCAGAATGGGATTCAGGGGTTTAAATTCCATGCTTAGAATGGGGTGCTTTTTTTAGTTTTTATATTGAAGGCCGTTGTTTTGTTTTCGGGGAAGGGAAATATTTCGGATGCCGGGGGTCACGGAATTTTTTGTGCTCCAGAAATGGGATTGGAAGTTTAAGTTTTCATCTTAAAAAATGGTGCTTTTTCTAGTTTTTAATACTTGAGGGCAGGGTTGGGTTTTCGGGGCAGGAATTCCTGTGCCGGGATCATGAATATTTGTGCTCCGGAGATAAAAAATTTTTTTTTGACCCAAATGTAATAACGGACCTCAGAATGGGATTCGGGGTTAAATTTCATGCGTAGAAATGGTGCTTTTTCTAGTTTTTAAGAATTGAGCCTTTTTGGTGTCTGGGGAAGGTGATTCCTGATGGCAGCTCACGGATTTTTGTGCTCTGGAGGTGAAATTTTTTTTCACCCAAATGTAAAAACTGACTTCAGAATGGGATTCAGGGTTAAATTTCATGCTTAAAAATGGTCCTTTTTCTATTTTTTAATTTTTCAGCCGTTTTGGTGTTCGGGGAAGGAAATTCCTGATGCCGGGGTCACGGATTTTTGTGCTCCGGAGCTGAAAATTTTTTTTGGGGACGCAAATGTAAAAACGGACCTCAGAATGGGATTCGGGGTTAAATTTCATGCTTAGAAATGGTGCTTTTTCTAGTTTTTAATAATTGAGCCGTTTTGGTGTCTTGGGAAGGTTATTCCTGATGCCAGCTCACGTATTTTTGTGCTCTAGAGGTGAAATTTTTTTTGACCCAAATGTAAAAACTGACCTCAGAATGGGATTGGAGGTTAAATTTCATGCTTAAAAATGGTGCTTTATGTAGTTTTTAAAAATTGAGCCATTCTGGTGTTCGGGGAAGGAAATTCCTGATGCCGGGGTCATGAATTTTTGTGCTCCAGAAATGGGATTTGGGGTTAAATTTCATGCTTAAAAATGGTGCTTTTTCTAGTTTTTAAAAATTGAGCTGTTTTGGTGTTCGGGGAAGGAAATTCCTGATGCCAGGGTCATAGATTTTTGTGCTCCGGAGATAAAAAAATTTTTTTGACCCAAATGTAAAAACGGACCCCCCCCCCCCCCCCTCAGAATGGATTCGGAGTTAAATTTTAATGCTTAAAAATGGTGCTTTTTCTAGTTTTCAAAAATTGAGCCTTTTTGGTATCCAGGGAAGGGAATCCCTGATGCCGGGGTCATGGATTATTGTGCTCCAGAGATTAACATTTTTTTTTTGACTGAAATCTAAAAACGGACCTCAGAATGGGATTCGGGGTTAAATTTCATGCTTAAAAATGGTGCTTTTTTTGTGTTCGGGGAAGGAAATTCCTGATGCCGGGGTCACGGATTTTTGTGCTCCGGAGATGAAAATTTTTTGGGGGGACGCAAATGTAAAAAAGGACCTCAGAATGGGATTCGGGGTTAAATTTCATGCTTAAAAATGGTGCTTTTTCTAGTTTTTAAAAATTGAGCTGTTTTGGTGTTCGGGGAAGGAAATTCCTGATGCCGGGGTCATAGATTTTTGTGCTCCAGAGATTAATATTTTTTTTTTGACTGAAATATAAAAACAGACCTCAGAATGGGATTCGGGGTTAAATTTCATGCTTAAAAATGGTGCTTTTTCTATTTTTTAATTTTTCAGCCGTTTTGGTGTTCGGGGAAGGAAATTCCTGATGCCGGGGTCACGGATTTTTGTGCTCCGGAGCTGAAAACGTTTTTTTGGGACGCAAATTTAAAAACGGAGCTCAGAATTGGATTCGGGGTTAAATTTCATGCTTAGAAATGTTGCTTTTTCTAGTTTTTAATAATTGAGCCGTTTTGGTGTCTGGGGAAGGTAATTCCTGATACCAGCTCATGGATTTTTGTGCTCTGGAAGTGATTTTTTTTTTGACCCAAATGTAAAAACTGACCTCAGAATGGGATTCAGGGTTAAATTTCATGCTTAAAAATGGTGCTTTTTCTAGTTTTTAATAATTGAGCCGTTTTGGTATCCAGGGAAGGAAATTCCTGTTGCCGGGGTGACGGATTTTTTTGCTCCAGAGGTGAAAAAAATTTTTTGACCCAAATGTATTAACGGACCTCAGAATGGGATTTGGGTTAAATTTGATGCTTAAAAATGGTGCTTTGCCTAGTTTTCAAAAATTGAGCCGTTTTGGTATCCAGGGAAGGAAATTCCTGATGCCGGGGTCACGGATTTTTGTGCTCAAGAGGAGAAAAAATTTTTTTGACCCAAATGTAAAAACGGACCTCAGAATGGGATTCGGGGTTAAATTTCATGCTTAAAAATTGTGCTTTTTCTACTTTTGAAAAATTGAGCTGTTTTGGTGTTCGGGGAAGGAAATTTCTGATTTTTGTGCTCCAGAAATGGGATTTGGGGTTAAGTTTCATGGTTAAAAATGGTGCTCTTTCTAGTTTTTAATAATTGAGCCGTTTTGGTGTCTGGGGAAGGTAATTCCTGATGCTGGCTCACGGATTTTTGTGCTCTGGAGGTGAATTTTTTTTTGACCGAAATGTATTAACGGACCTCAGAATGGGATTTGGGGTTAAATTTCATGGTTAAAAATGGTGCTTTTTCTAGTTTTCAAAAATTGAGTCGTTTTGGTATCCAGGGAAGGAAATTCCTGATGCCAGGGTCACGGATTTTTGTGCTCCGGAGCTGAAAACATTTTTTTGGGATGCAAATTTAAAAACGGAGCTCAGAATTGGATTCGGGGTTAAATTTCATGCTTAGAAATGTTGCGTTTTCTAGTTTTTAATAATTGAGCCGTTTTGGTGTCTGGGGAAGGTAATTCCTGATACCAGCTCACGGATTTTTGTGCTCTGGAAGTGAATTTTTTTTTGACCCAAATATAATAACAGACCTCAGAATGGGATTCGGGGTTAAATTTCCTGCTTAAAAATGGTGCTTTTTCTAGTTTTTAAAAATTGAGCCGTTTTGGTGTCCGGGGAAGGAAATTCCTGATGCCGGGGTCACGGATTTTTGTGCTCCGGAGATAAAAAAAATTTTTTTGACCCAAATGTAAAAACTGACCTCAGAATGGGATTCGAGGTTAAATTTCATGCTTAAAAACAGTGCTTTATGTAGTTTTTAAAAATTGAGCCATTCTGGTGTTCGGGGAAGGAAATTCCTGATGCCGGGGTCATGAATTTTTGTGCTCCAGAAATGGGATTTGGGGTTAAATTTCATGCTTAAAAATGGTGCTTTTTCTAGTTTTTAAAAATTGAGCTGTTTTGGTGTTCGGGGAAGGAAATTCCTGATGCCAGGGTCATAGATTTTTGTGCTCCGGAGATAAAAAAATTTTTTTGACCCAAATGTAAAAACGGACCTCAGAATGGGATTTGGGGTTAAATTTCATGGTTAAAAATGGTGCTTTTTCTAGTTTTCAAAAATTGAGTCGTTTTGGTATCCAGGGAAGGAAATTCCTGATGCCAGGGTCACGGATTTTTGTGCTCCGGAGCTGAAAACATTTTTTTGGGACGCAAATTTAAAAACGGAGCTCAGAATTGGATTTGGGGTTAAATTTCATGCTTAGAAATGGTGCTTTTTCTAGTTTTTAAAAATTGAGCTGTTTTGGTGTTCGGGGAAGGAAATTTCTGATGCCGGGGTCACGGATTTTTGTGCTCCAGAAATGGGATTTGGAGTTAAGTTTCATGCTTAAAAATGGTGCTTTTTCTAGTTTTTAAAAATTGAGCTGTTTTGGTGTTCAGGGAAGGAAATTGTGATGCCGGGGTCACGGATTTTTGTGCTCCGGAGATGAATTTTTTTTTTTTGACCCAAATTTAAAAACGGACCTCAGAATGGGATTCAGGGTTAAATTCCATGCTTAGAAATGGTGCTTTTTCTAGTTTTTAAAAATTGAGCTGTTTTGGTGTTCGGGGAAGGAAATTTCTGATGCCAGGGTCACGGATTTTTGTGCTCCAGAAATGGGATTTAGAGTTAAGTTTCATGCTTAAAAATGGTGCTTTTTCTAGTTTTTAATAATTGAGCCGTTTTTGTGTTCGGGGAAGGAAATTCCTGATGCCGGGATCATGAATATTTGTTCTCCGGAGATAAAAAATTTTTTTTTGACCCAAATGTAAAAACGGACATCAGACAGGGATTCAGGGTTAAATTTCATGGTTAAAAATGGTGTTTTTTCTAGTTTTTAAGATTGGAGCCATTTGTTGTGCTGGGGAAGGTATTCCTGATGCAGATCACGGATTTATTTGTGCTCTGGAGGGGTGAAATTTTTTTTTTCACCCAATGTAAAAACTGACCTCAGAATGGGATCTGGTTAATTTCATGCTATAGGCTAAATGGTGCTTTTTTTCTATTTTTAATTTTTCAGCCGTTTTGGTGTTCGGGGAAGGAATTCCCTGATTGCCAGGGTCACGGATTTTTGTGCTCCGATAGCTGAAAATTTTTTGGTGGGGACGCAAAATGTACAAAACGGGACCTCAATGGAGTCGGGGTTAATTTCTCAGCTTAGAAATGGTGCTTTTTTTCTAGTTTTTTTAATAATTTGAGGTGCCATTTTGGTGTCTTTGGAAAGTTATTCCTGATGCGAGCTCACTTATTTTTGTGCCTAGAGGTGAAATTTTTTTGACCAAATTTATCAAACTGACCTCAGAATGTGATTGGAGGTTAAATTTCATGCTTAAAAATGGTGCTTTATGTAGTTTTTTAAAAATTGAGAGCCGTTCTGTTGTTCGGGGAAAGGAAATTCCTGATGCAGGGTCTGATTTTTGTGCTCCAGAAATGGGAATTTGGGTTAAATTTCATGCTTAAAAATGGTGCTTTTTCTATTTTAAAACCTTAGGCTGTTTTGGTGTGTTCGGGGAAGGAAATCCATGATGCCGGGGTCACGGATGTTTGTGCTCCAGAGGTGAAAAAATTTTTTTGACCCAAATGTAACAACGGACCTCAGAATGGGATTCGGGGTTAAATTTCATGCTTAAAAATGGTGCTTTTTCTAGTTTTCAAAAATTGAGCCGTTTTAGTGTCCGGGGAAGGAAATTCCTGATGCCGGGGTCATGGATTATTGTGCTCCAGAGATTAACATTTTTTTTTTGACTGAAATCTAAAAACGGACCTCAGAATGGGATTCGGGGTTAAATTTCATGCTTAAAAATGGTGCTTTTTTTGTGTTCGGGGAAGGAAATTCCTGATGCCGGGGTCACGGATTTTTGTGCTCCGGAGATGAAAATTTTTTGGGGGGACGCAAATGTAAAAAAGGACCTCAGAATGGGATTCGGGGTTAAATTTCATGCTTAAAAATGGTGCTTTTTCTAGTTTTTAAAAATTGAGCTGTTTTGGTGTTCGGGGAAGGAAATTCCTGATGCCGGGGTCATAGATTTTTGTGCTCCAGAGATTAATATTTTTTTTTTTGACTGAAATATAAAAACAGACCTCAGAATGGGATTCGGGGTTAAATTTCATGCTTAAAAATGGTGCTTTTTCTATTTTTTAATTTTTCAGCCGTTTTGGTGTTCGGGGAAGGAAATTCCTGATGCCGGGGTCACGGATTTTTGTGCTCCGGAGCTGAAAATTTTTTTTGGGGACGCAAATGTAAAAACGGACCTCAGAATGGGATTTGGGGTTAAATTTCATGCTTAAAAATGGTGCTTTTTCTTGTTTTTAATAATTCAGCCGTTTTGGTGTCTGGGGAAGGTAATTCCTGATGCTGGCTAACGGATTTTTTGTGCTCTGGAGGTGAATTTTTTTTTGACCCAAATGTATTAACGGACCTCAGAATGGGATTTGGGGTTAAATTTCATGGTTAAAAATGGTGCTTTTTCTAGTTTTCAAAAATTGAGTCGTTTTGGTATCCAGGGAAGGAAATTCCTGATGCCAGGGTCACGGATTTTTGTGCTCCGGAGCTGAAAACATTTTTTTGGGACGCAAATTTAAAAACGGAGCTCAGAATTGGATTCGGGGTTAAATTTCATGCTTAGAAATGGTGCTTTTTCTAGTATTTAATAATTGAGCCGTTTTGGTGTCTGGGGAAGGTAATTCCTGATACCAGCTCACGGATTTTTGTGCTCTGGAAGTGATTTTTTTTTTGACCCAAATATAATAACAGAACTCAGAATGGGATTCGGGGTTAAATTTCCTGCTTAAAAATGGTGCTTTTTCTAGTTTTTAAAAATTGAGCCATTCTTGTGTTTGGGAAGGAAATTCCTCATACCGGGGTCACGGATTTTTGTGCTCCAGAAATGGGATTTGGGGTTAAATTTCATGCTTAAAAATGGTGCTTTTTCTAGTTTTTAAAAATTGAGCTGTTTTGGTGTTCAGAGAAGGAAATTCCTGATGCCGGGGTCACGGATTTTTGTGCTCCGGAGTTGAATTTTTTTTTTTGACCCAAATTTAAAAACTGACCTCAGAATGGGATTCAGGGTTAAATTCCATGCTTA
>NW_024099209.1:0-9591 GCF_016545835.1 Crotalus tigris
CCACCAGCTGCAGCTTAAACTGTAAGTTTTGGGAGAATCCACCAGGAAAGTAGCAAGGCCCTGATTGGATCTCCATTATATTTATAGTGTATTGTACTCTATTTAAACCCCATTCCAACTTCGGTCGGGCTGCTGGAACGTGCTACATCCTACCAGCTGCTGCTTAAACTGTAAGTTTTGGGAGAATCCACCAGGAAAGTAGCAAGGACCTGATTGGATCTCCATTATATTTATAGTGTATTGTACTCTATTTAAACCCCATTCCAACTTCGGTCGGGCTGCTGGAACGTGCTACGTCCCACCAGCTGCTGCTTAAACTGTAAGTTTTGGGAGAATCCACCAGGAAAGTAGCAAGGCCCTGATTGGATCTCCATTATAGTTATAGTGTATTGTACTCTATTTAAACCCCATTCCAACTTCGGTCGGGCTGCTGGAACGTGCTACATCCCACCAGCTGCTGCTTAAACTGTAAGTTGTGGAGAATCCACCAGGAAAGTAGCAAGGCCCTGATTGGATCTCCATTATATTTATAGGGTATTATACTCTATTTAAACCCCATTCCAACTCTGATCGGGTTGCTGGAACGTGCTACATTCCACCAGCTGCTGCTTACACTGTAAGTTTTGGGAGAATCCACCAGGAAAGTAGCAAGGCCCTGATTGGATCTCCATTATATTTATAGTGTATTGTACTATATTTAAACCCCATTCCAACTTCGGTCGGGCTGCTGGAACGTGCTACATCCCACCAGCTGCTGCTTAAACTGTAAGTTTTGGGAGAATCCACCAGGAAAGTAGCAAGGCCCTGATTGGATCTCCATTATATTGATAGTGTATTGTACTCTATTTAAACCCCATTCCAACTTCGGTCGGGCTGCTGGAACGTGCTACATCCCACCAGCTGCTGCTTAAACTGTACGTTTTGGGAGAATCCACCAGGAAAGTAGCAAGGCACTGATTGGATCTCCATTATATTTATAGTGTATTGTACTCTATTTAAACCCCATTCCAACTTCGGTCGGGCTGCTGGAACGTGCTACATCCCACCAGCTGCTGCTTAAACTGTAAGTTTTGGGAGAATCCACCAGGAAAGTAGCAAGGCCCTGATTGGATCTCCATTATATTTATAGTGTATTGTACTCTATTTAAACCCCCTTCCAACTTCGGTCGGGCTGCTGGAACGTGCTACATCCCACCAGCTGCTGCTTAAACTGTAAGTTTTGGGAGAATCCACCAGGAAAGTAGCAAGGCCCTGATTGGATCTCCATTATATTTCTAGTGTATTGTACTCTATTGAAACCCCATTCCAACTTCGGTCGGGCTGCTGGAACGTGCTACGTCCCACCAGCTGCTGCTTAAACTGTAAGTTTTGGGAGAATCCACCAGGAAAGTAGCAAGGCCCTGATTGGATCTCCATTATCTTTATAGTGTATTGTACTCTATTGAAACCCCATTCCAACTTCGGTCGGGCTGCTGGAACGTGCTACGTCCCACCAGCTGCTGCTTAAACTGTAAGTTTTGGGAGAATCCACCAGGAAAGTAGCAAGGCCCTGATTGGATCTCAATTATATTTATAGGGTATTATACTCTATTTAAACCCCATTCCAACTCTGATCGGGTTGCTGGAACGTGCTACATTCCACCAGCTGCTGCTTAAACTGTAAGTTTTGGGAGAATCCACCAGGAAAGTAGCAAGGCCCTGATTGTATCTCCATTATATTTATAGGGTATTATACTATATTTAAACCCCATTCCAACTCTGATCGGGTTGCTGGAACGTGCTACATTCCACCAGCTGCTGCTTAAACTGTAAGTTTTGGGAGAATCCACCAGGAAAGTAGCAAGGCCCTGATTGGATCTCCATTATATTTATAGGGTATTATACTCTATTTAAAACCCATTCCAACTCTGATCGGGTTGCTGGAACGTGCTACATTCCACCAGCTGCTGCTTAAACTGTAAGTTTTGGGAGAATCCACCAGGAAAGTAGCAAGGCCCTGATTGGATCTCCATTATATTTATAGTGTATTGTACTCTATTGAAACCCCATTCCAACTTCGGTCGGGCTGCTGGAACGTGCTACGTCCCACCAGATGCTGCTTAAACTGTAAGTTTTGGGATAAAAGAATCCACCAGTTAAAGTAGCAAGGCCCTGAATTGGATCTCCCATTATTTATAGTGTATTGTACTCTATTTAAAAGCCCCATTCCCACTGCGGTCGGGCTTGCTTTAACGTGCTACGTCCCACCAAGCTGCTGCTTAACTGTAGGTTTTTGGGAGAATCCACCAGGAAAGTAGCAAGGCCCTGATTGGATCTCCATTATATTTATAGTGTATTGTACTCTATTTAAACCCCATTCCAACTTCGGTCGGGCTGCTGGAACGTGCTACATCCCACCAGCTGCTGCTTGAACTGTAAGTTTTGGGAGAATCCACCAGGAAAGTAGCAAGGCCCTGATTGGATCTCCATTATATTTATAGTGTATTGTACTCTATTTAAACCCCATTCCAACTTCGGTCGGGCTGCTGGAACGTGCTACATCCCACCAGCTGCTGCTTAAACTGTAAGTTTTGGGAGAATCCACCAGGAAAGTAGCAAGGCCCTGATTGGATCTCCATTATATTTATAGTGTATTGTACTCTATTGAAACCCCATTCCAACTTCGGTCGGGCTGCTGGACCGTGCTACGTCCCACCAGCTGCTGCTTAAACTGTAAGTTTTGGGAGAATCCACCAGGAAAGTAGCAAGGCCCTGATTGGATCTCCATTATATTTAGAGTGTATTGTACTCTATTGAAACCCCATTCCAACTTCGGTCGGGCTGCTGGAACGTGCTACGTCCCACCAGCTGCTGCTTAAACTGTAAGTTTTGGGAGAATCCACCAGGAAAGTAGCAAGGCCCTGATTGGATCTCCATTATATTTATAGTGTATTGTACTCTATTTAAACCCCATTCCAACTTCGTTCGGGCTGCTGGAACGTGCTACATCCCACCAGCTGCTGCTTAAACTGTAAGTTTTGGGAGAATCCACCAGGAAAGTAGCAAGGCCCTGATTGGATCTCCATTATATTTATAGTGTATTGTACTCTAATGAAACCCCATTCCAACTTCGGTCGGGCTGCTGGAACGTGCTACGTCCCACCAGCTGCTGCTTAAACTGTAAGTTTTGGGAGAATCCACCAGGAAAGTAGCAAGGCCCTGATTGTATCTCCATTATATATATAGGGTATTATACTCTATTTAAACCCCATTCCAACTCTGATCGGGTTGCTGGAACGTGCTACATTCCACCAGCTGCTGCTTAAACTGTAAGTTTTGGGAGAATCCACCAGGAAAGTAGCAAGGCCCTGATTGGATCTCCATTAATATTTATATGTATTGTACTCTATTTAAACCCATTCCATACTTCGGTCTGGGGCTGCTGGAAACTGCCTACTCCAACCAGCTTCTTGCTTAAACTGTAAGTTTTGGGAGAATCCACACAGGAAAGGGATCAAGGCCCTGATTGGATCTCCCATTATATTTATAGTGTATTGTACTCTATTTCGACCCCATTCAACTTTCGCTCAGGCTGTCTGGAACGTGGCTACGCCCACCAGCTGCTGCTTAATCTGTTAGTTTTTGGAGAATCCACCAGGAAAGTAGCAAGGCCCTGATTGGATCTCCATTATATATATAGGGTATTATACTCTATTTAAACCCCATTCCAACTCTGATCGGGTTGCTGGAACGTGCTACATTCAACCAGCTGCTGCTTAAAATGTAAGTTTTGGGAGAATCCACCAGGAAAGTAGCAAGGCCCTGATTGGATCTCCATTATATTTATAGTGTATTGTCCTCTATTTAAACCCCATTCCAACTTCGGTCGGGCTGCTGGAACGTGCTACATCCCACCAGCTGCTGCTTAAACTGTAAGTTTTGGGAGAATCCACCAGGAAAGTAGCAAGGCCCTGATTGGATCTCCATTATATTTATAGTGTATTGTACTCTGTTTAAACTCATCCTTCCAACTTCGGCGGGCTGCTGGAACGTGCTAACATCCCACCAGCTTGCTGCTTAAACGTAAGTTTTGGGAGAATCCACCAGGAAGTAGCAAGGCCTGATGGATCTCCTTATATTTATAGTGTATTGTACTCTATTTTAAACCCATTCCAATTCGGTCGGGCTGCTGGAACGTGCTACGTTCCCCACCAGCTGCTGCTTAAACTGTTAAGTTTTGGGAGAATCCACCAGGAAATTAACAAGGCCCTGATGGATCTCCATTATATTTCTTAGTGTATTGTAATCTATTAAACCCATGCAACTTCGGGGAAAGAAAATGGGAGGGAGGAGGGCCGCGGGAGAAGGGATCGTGGCTGCTGGAACGTGCTACGTCCCACCCGCTGCTGCTTAAACTGTAAGTTTTGGGAGAATCCACCAGGAAAGTAGCAAGGCCCTGATTGGATCTCCATTATATTTATAGTGTATTGTACTCTATTGAAACCCCATTCCAACTTCGGTCGGGCTGCTGGAACGTGCTACTTCCCACCAGCTGCTGCTTAAACTGTAAGTTTTGGGAGAATCCACCAGGAAAGTAGCAATGCCCTGATTGGATCTCCATTATATTTATAGGGTATTATACTCTATTTAAACCCCATTCCAACTCTGATCGGGTTGCTGGAACGTGCTACATTCCACCAGCTGCTGCTTAAACTGTAAGTTTTGGGAGAATCCACCAGGAAAGTAGCAAGGCCCTGATTGTGATCTCCATTAATTTTGTGTATTGGTACTCTATTTAAACCCATTCCAACCTATCGGTCGGGCTGCTGGAACGTGCTACATCCCACCAGCTGCTGCTTAAACTGTAAGTTTTGGGAGAATCCACCAGGAAAGTAGCAAGGCCCTGATTGGATCTCCATTATATTTATAGTGTATTGTACTCTGTTTAAACTCCATTCCAACTTCGGTCGGGCTGCTGGAACGTGCTACATCCCACCAGCTGCTGCTTAAACTGTAAGTTTTGGGAGAATCCACCAGGAAAGTAGCAAGGCCCTGATTGGATCTCCATTATATTTATAGTGTATTGTACTCTATTTCAACCCCATTCCAACTTCGGTCGGGCTGCTGGAACGTGCTACATCCCACCAGCTGCTGCTTAAACTGTAAGTTTTGGGAGAATCCACCAGGAAAGTAGCAAGGCCCTGATTGGATCTCCATTATATTTATAGTGATATGTACTCTATTTAAACCCCATTCCACCTCTGATCGGGTTGCTGGAACGTGCTACATTCCACCAGCTGCTGCTTAAACTGTAAGTTTGGGGAGAATCCACCAGGAAAGTAGCAAGGCCCTGATTGGATCTCCATTATATTTATAGGGTATTATACTCTATTTAAACCCCATTCCCACTCTGATCGGGTTGCTGGAACGTGCTACATTCCACCAGCTGCTGCTTAAACTGTAAGTTTTGGGAGAATCCACCAGGAAAGTAGCAAGGCCCTGATTGGATCTCCATTATATTTATAGGGTATTATACTCTATTTAAACCTCCCAGCCCATTGTACAACTTCGGGTTCGGGCTGCTGAAAGTGCTACATCCCACCAGCGGCTGCTTAAACTGTACGTTTTTGGGAGAATCAACCAGGAAAGTAGCAAGGCCCTGATTGGATCTCCATTATATTTTTAGTGTATTGTACTCTATTTAAACCCCATTCCAACTTCGGTCGGGCTGCTGGAACGTGCTACATCCCACCAGCTGCTGCTTAAACTGTAAGTTTTGGGAGAATCCACCAGGAAAGTAGCAAGGCCCTGATTGGATCTCCATTATATTTATAGTGTATTGTACTCTATTTAAACCCCATTCCAACTTCGGTCGGGCTGCTGGAACGTGCTAAATCCCACCAGCTGCTGCTTAAACTGTAAGTTTTGGGAGAATCCACCAGGAAAGTAGCAAGGCCCTGATTGGATCTCCATTATATGTATAAGTGTATTGTATTCTATTTCAAACCCCATATCCAACTTCGTCTGGCTGCTGGGAGAACTTGCTACATCCCACCACTGCTGCTTAACACTGTACGTTTTTGGGAGAATCCCACCAGACAGTAGCAAGGCCCCTGATTGGATCTCCATTATATTTATAGTGTATTGTACTCTTTTAAACCCCATTCCACATTCGTTCCGGGCTGCTGAACGTGCTACATCCCACCACTGCTGCTTGAACTGTAAGTTTTGGGAGAATCCACCAGGAAGTAGCACGGCCCTGGATGGGATCTCCATTATATTTATAGCGTATTGTACTCTATTTAAACCCCATTCCAACTTCGGTCGGGCTGCTGGAACGTGCTACATCCCACCAGCTGCTGCTTAAACTGTAAGTTTTGGGAGAATCCACCAGGAAAGTAGCAAGGCCCTGATCGGATCTCCATTATATTTATAGTGTATTGTACTCTATTTAAACCCAATTCCAACTTCGGTCGGGCTGCTGGAACGTGCTACATCCCACCAGCTGCTGCTTAAACTGTAAGTTTTGGGAGAATCCACCAGGAAAGTAGCAAGGCCCCGATTGGATCTCCATTAGATTTATAGTGTATTGTACTCTATTTAAACCCCATTCCAACTTTGGTCGGGCTGCTGGAACGTGCTACATCCCACCAGCTGCTGCTTAAACTGTAAGTTTTGGGAGAATCCACCAGGAAAGTAGCAAGGCCCTGATTGGATCTCCATTATATTTATAGTGTATTGTACTCTATTTAAACCCCATTCCAACTTCGGTCGGGCTGCTGGAACGTGCTACGTCCCACCAGCTGCTGCTTAAACTGTAAGTTTTGGGAGAATCCCCCAGGAAAGTAGCAAGGCCCTGATTGGATCTCCATTATATTTATAGTGTATTGTACTCTATTTAAACCCCATTCCAACTTCGGTCGGGCTGCTGGAACGTGCTACATCCCACCAGCTGCTGCTTAAACTGTAAGTTTTGGGAGAATCCCCCAGGAAAGTAGCAAGCCCTGCTTTGATTCTCCATTAATGTATAGTGTATTGTACTCTATTTAAACCCCATTCCAACTTCGGTCGGGCTGCTGGAACGTGCTACATCCCACCAGCTGCTGCTTAAACTGTAAGTTTTGGGAGAATCCACCAGGAAAGTAGCAAGGCCCTGATTGGATCTCCATTATATTTATAGTGTATTGTACTCTATTTAAACCCCATTCCAACTTCTGTCAGGCTGCTGGAACGTGCTACGTCCCACCAGCTGCTGCTTAAACTGTAAGTTTTGGGAGAATCCACCAGGAAAGTAGCAAGGCCCTGATTGGATCTCCATTATATTTATAGTGGATTGTACTCTATTTAAACCCCATTCCAACTTCGGTCGGGCTGCTGGAACGTGCTACGTCCCACCAGCTGCTGCTTAAACTGTAAGTTTTGGGAGAATCCACCAGGAAAGTAGCAAGGCCCTGATTGGATCTCAATTATATTTATAGTGTATTGTACTCTATTTAAACCCCATTCCAACTTCGGTCGGGCTGCTGGAACGTGCTACATCCCACCAGCTGCTGCTTAAACTGTAAGTTTTGGGAGAATCCACCAGGAAAGTAGCAAGGCCCTGATTGGATCTCCATTATATTTATACTGTATTGTACTCTATTTAAACCCCATTCCAACTTCGGTCGGGCTGCTGGAACGTGCTACATCCCACCAGCTGCCGCTTAAACTGTAAGTTTTGGGAGAATCCAACAGGAAAGTAGCAAGGCCCTGAATGGATCTCCATTATATTTATAGTGTATTGTACTCTATTTAAACCCCATTCCAACTTCGGTCGGGCTGCTGGAACGTGCTACATCCCACCAGCTGCTGCTTAAACTGTAAGTTTTGGGAGAATCCACCAGGAAATTAGCAAGGCCCTGATTGGATCTCCATTATATTTATAGTGTATTGTACTCTATTTAAACCCCATTCCAACTTCGGTCGGGCTGCTGGAACGTGCTACGTCCCACCAGCTGCTGCTTAAACTGTAAGTTTTGGGAGAATCCACCAGGAAAGTAGCAAGGCCCTGATTGGATCTCCATTATATTTATAGTGTATTGTAATCTATTTAAACCCCATTCCAACTTCGGTCGGGCTGCTGGAACGGCTACGTCCCACCAGTGCTGACTTAAACTGTAAGTTTTGAGGAGAATCCACCGGAAAGTAGCAAAAGGCCCTGACTTGGATCTCCATTATTATTTATAGGTATTGTACTCTATGAAACCCCATTCCAACTTCGGGTCGGGCTGGCTTGAACGTGCTTACGTTCCCACCAGCTGCCGCTTTAAACTGTAAGGTTTGGAGAATCCACCAGGAAAGTAGCAAGGCCCTGATTGGATCTCCATAATTTATTAGGTCTTGTACCTATGAAAACCCCCTTCCACTTCGGTCGGGCTGCTGGAACGTGCTACATCCCACCAGCTGCTGCTTAAACTGTAAGTGTTGGGAGAATCCACCAGGAAAGTAGCAAGGCCCTGATCGGATCTCCATTATATTTATAGTGTATTGTACTCTATTTAAACCCCATTCCAACTTCGGTCGGGCTGCTGGAACGTGCTACGTCCCACCAGCTGCTTCTTAAACTGTAAGTTTTGGGAGAATCCACCAGGAAAGTAGCAAGGCCCTGATTGGATCTCCATTATATTTATAGTGTATTGTACTCTATTTAAACCCCATTCCAACTTCGGTCGGGCTGCTGGAACGTGCTACATCCCACCAGCTGCTGCTTAAACTGTAAGTTTTGGGAGAATCCACCAGGAAAGTAGCAAGCCCTGATTGGATCTCCATTATATTTATAGTGTATTGTACTCTATTTAAACCCCATTCCAACTTCGGTCGGGCTGCTGGAACGTGCTACGTCCCACCAGCTGCTGCTTAAACTGTAAGTTTTGGGCGAATCCACCAGGAAAGTAGCAAGGCCCTGATTGGATCTCCTTTATATTTATAGGGTATTATACTCTATTTAAACCCCATTCCAACTCTGATCGGGTTGCTGGAACGTGCTACATTCCACCAGCTGCTGCTTAAACTGTAAGTTTTGGGCGAATCCACCAGGAAAGTAGCAAGGCCCTGATTGGATCTCCATTATATTTATAGGGTATTATACTCTATTTAAACCCCATTCCAACTCTGATCGGGTTGCTGGAACGTGCTACATTCCACCAGCTGCTGCTTAAACTGTAAGTTTTGGGGGAATCCACCAGGAAAGTAGCAAGGCCCTGATTGGATCTCCATTATATTTATAGGGTATTATACTCTATTTAAACCCCATTCCAACTCTGATCGGGTTGCTGGAACGTGCTACATTCCACCAGCTGCTGCTTAAACTGGAAGTTTTGGGAGAATCCACCAGGAAAGTAGCAAGGCCCTGATTGGATCTCCATTATATTTATAGTGTATTGTAATCTATTTAAACCCCATTCCAACTTCGGTCGGGCTGCTGGAACGTGCTACGTCCCACCAGCTGCTGCTTAAACTGTAAGTTTTGGGAGAATCCACCAGGAAAGTAGCAAGGCCCTGATTGGATCTCCATGATATTTCTAGTGTATTGTACTCTATTTAAACCCCATTCCAACTTCGGTCGGGCTGCTG
>NW_024099210.1:0-3808 GCF_016545835.1 Crotalus tigris
AAAATGTGAAACTGACCTCAAATTCGAAAAGTATGCAAATACTTAGGTTCCCCACAGGCTGGGAAACCCGAAAAAACATGTGTTTTACGTATCCAACTATTTCTTCAAAAGATAGGCCTTGGCATTTATCACATTTGTGGGCAAATAGCCAAGTAAGCATGAAAACTCAAAATGTTAAACTGACCTTAAATGCGAAACGTATGCATATACTTAGGTTCCCCACAGGCTGGGGAACCCGAAAAAACATGTGTTTTACGTATCCGACTTTTTCATCAAAAGATAGGCCTTGGCATTTATCACATTTGTGGGCAAATAGCCAAGTAAGCATGAAAACTCAAAATGTTAAACTGACCTTAAATTCGAAACGTATACATATAGTTAGGTTCCCCACAGGCTGGGGAACCCGAAAAAACATGTGTTTTATGTATTCAACTTTTTCTTCAAAAGATAGGCCTTGGCATTTATCACATTTGTTGGCAAATAGCCAAGTAAGCATGAAAACTCAAAATGTGAAACTGACCTCAAATTCGAAATGTATGCATATACTTAGGTTCCCAATAGGCTGGGGAACCAGAAAAAACATGTGTTTTACGTATCCAACTTTTTCTTCAAAAGATAGGCCTTGGCATATATCACATTTGTTTGCAAATAGCCAAGTAAGCATGAAAAATCAAAATGTGAAACTGACCTCAAATTCGAAAAGTATGCATATACTCAGGTTCCCCACCTTCTGGGGAACCAGAAAAAACATGTGTTTTCCGTATCCAACCTTTCCTTCAAAAGATAGGCCTGGTCATTTATCACATTTGTGGGCAAATTGCCAAGTAAGCATGAAAACTGAAAATGTGAAACTGACCTGAAATTCAAAAAGTATGCATATACTTAGGTTCCCCCCAGGCTGGGGAACCAGAAGAAACATGAGTTTTCCCTATCCAACTTTTTCTTCAAAGGATAGGCCTTGGCATATATCACATTTGTTGGCAAATTGCCAAGTAAGCATGAAAACTCAAAATGTGAAACTGACCTCAAATTCGAAAAGTATGCATATACTTAGGTTCCCCCCAGGCTGGGGAACTCGAAAAAACATATGTTTTCCGAATCCGAACGTTCCTTCAAATGGAAGGCCTGGGCAATTATCACATTTGTTTGGCAAATAGCAAGTAAGCATGAAAACCTTCAAAATGTAAACTGACCTCAAATTCGAAAACTCTACATATCTTAGGTTCCCCACGGCTGGGGAGACTCGAAAAAACATGGGTTTTCCGTATCCACTTTTTTCTTCAAAGATAGGCCTGTGGCATTTATCACATTGAGGAGGGGGGGGGGTGTTTGGCAAATAGCCAAGTAAGCATGAAAACTCAAAATGTGAAACTGACTCAAATTCGAAATGTATGCATATACTTAGGTTCCCCATAGGCTGGGGAACCCGAAAAAACATGTGTTTTACGTATCCAACTTTTTCTTCAAAGATAGGCCTTGGCATATATCACATTTGTTTGCAAATAGCCAAGTAAGCATGAAAACTCAAAATGTGAAACTGACCTCAAATTCGAAAAGTATGCATATACTTAAGGTTCGCCCCAGGCTGGGAACCCGAAAAAACATGTGTTTTACGTATCCGAACTTTTTTCTTTCAAAAATATGCCTTGGCATTTATCACATTTGGGGGCAATAGCCAAGTAGCATGAAAACTCAAATGTTAAACTGACCTTAATGCAACGTATGCATATACTTAGGTTCCCCACCTTCTGGGGAACGCGAAAAAACATGTGTTTTCCGTATCCAAACTTTCTTTCAAAAGGTAGGCCTTGTCATTTATCACATTTGTTGGCAAATAGCCAAGTAAGCATGAAAACTCAAAATGTGAAACTGACCTCAAATTCGAAAAGTATGCCTATACTCAGGTTCCCCACCTTCTGGGGAACCCGAAAAAACATGTGTTTTCCGTATCCAACCTTACCTTCATAAGATAGGCCTGGGCATTTATCACATTTGTTGGCAAATAGCCAAGTAAGCATGAAAACTCAAAATGTGAAACTGACCTCAAATTCGAAATGTATGCATATACTTAGTTTCCCCATAGGCTGGGAAACCTGAAAAAACATGTGTTTTACGTATCCAACTTTTTCTTCAAAAGATAGGCTTTGGTATATATCACATTTGTTTGCAAATAGCCAAGTAAGCATGAAAACTCAAAATTTGAAACTGACCTCACGTTCGAAAAGTATGCATATACTCAGGTTCCTCCCAGGCTGAGGAAACCGAAGAAAACATGAGTTTTCCGTTATCCGAACATTCCTTCAATGGTAGGCCTGGCAATTATCACATTTGAATGGCAAATAGCCCCAGTAAAGGCATGAAAACTCAAATGTGAAACTGACCTCAAATTCGAATTGTATGCATATACTTAGGTTCCCCATAGGCTGGGGAACCTGGAAAAAAATGTGTTTCACGTATCCAACTTATTCTTCAAAAGATAGGCCTTGGCATTTATCACATTTGTTGGCAAATAGCCAAGTAAGCATGAAAACTCAAAATGTGAAACTGACCTCAAATTCCAAAAGTATGCATATAATTTAGGTTCCCCACAGGCTGGGGAACCAGAAAAAACATGTGCTTTCCGTATCCGAACTTTCCTTCAAATGGAAGGCCTGGTCAATTATCACATTTGTTGGCAAATAGCCAAGTAGGCATGAAAACTCAAAATGTGAAACTGACCTCAAATTCGAAATGTATGCATATACTTAGGTTCCCCACAGGCTGGGGAACCGGAAAAAACATGTGTTTTACGTATCCAACTTTTTCTTCAAAAGATAGGCCTTGGCATTTATCACATTTGTTGGCAAATAGCCAAGTAAGCATGAAAACTCAAAATGTGAAACTGACCTCAAATTCGAAAAGTATGCATACACTCAGGTTCCCCACCTTCTGGGGAACCCGAAAAAACATGTGTTTTACGTATCCAACTTTTTCTTCAAAAGATAGGCATTTATCACATTTGTTGGCAAATAGCCAAGTAAGCATGAAAACTCAAAATGTGAAACTGACCTCAAATTCGAAAAGTATGCAAATACTTAGGTTCCCCACAGGCTGGGAAACCCGAAAAAACATGTGTTTTACGTATCCAACTTTTTCTTCAAAAGATAGGCATTTATCACATTTGTTGGCAAATAGCCAAGTAAGCATGAAAACTCAAAATGTTAAACTGACCTTAAATTCGAAAAGTATGCAAATACTTAGGTTCCCCACAGGCTGGGAAACCCGAAAAAACATGTGTTTTACGTATCCAACTATTTCTTCAAAAGATAGGCCTTGGCATTTATCACATTTGTGGGCAAATAGCCAAGTAAGCATGAAAACTCAAAATGTTAAACTGACCTTAAATGCGAAACGTATGCATATACTTAGGTTCCCCACAGGCTGGGGAACCCGAAAAAACATGTGTTTTACGTATCCGACTTTTTCATCAAAAGATAGGCCTTGGCATTTATCACATTTGTGGGCAAATAGCCAAGTAAGCATGAAAACTCAAAATGTTAAACTGACCTTAAATTCGAAACGTATACATATAGTTAGGTTCCCCACAGGCTGGGGAACCCGAAAAAACATGTGTTTTATGTATTCAACTTTTTCTTCAAAAGATAGGCCTTGGCATTTATCACATTTGTTGGCAAATAGCCAAGTAAGCATGAAAACTGAAAATGTGAAACTGAACTCAAATTCAAAAAGTATGCATATACTTAGGTTCCACACAGGCTGGGGAACCAGAAAAAACATGTGCTTTCCGTATCCGAACTTTCCTTCAAAT
>NW_024099211.1:0-9030 GCF_016545835.1 Crotalus tigris
TTTACATTTTGGGTCAAAAAAATATTTTCACCTCTGGAGCACAAAAATCCGTCACCCCGGCATCAGGAATTTCCTTCCCTGTATACCAAAAAGGCTCAATTTTTGAAAACTAGACAAAGCACCATTTTTAAGCATCAAATTTAATCCCAAATCCCATTCTGAGGTCCATGTTTACATTTGGGTCAAAAAAAATTTTTCACCTCTGGAGCAAAAAAATCCGTGACCCCGGCATCAGGAATTTCCTTCCCTGGATACCAAAACGGCTCAATTTTTGAAAACTAGACAAAGCACCATTTTTAAGCATCGAATTTAATCCCGAATCCCATTCTGAGGTCCGTTTTTACATTTGGGTCAAAAAAAAATTTTCACCTCTGGAGCAATAAAAATCCGTGACCCCGGCATCAGGAATTTCCTTTCCCGGACACCAAAACGGCTCAATTTTTAAAAACTAGAAAAAGCACCATTTTTAAACATGAAATTTAACCCCGAATCCCATTTCCGGAGCACAAAAATCCATGAACCCGGCATCAGGAATTTCCTTCCCTGAACATCAAAACAGCTCAATTTTTAAAAACTAGAAAAAGCACCATTTTTTAGCATGAAATTTAGCCCCGAATCCCATTTCTGGAGCACAAAAATCCATGAACCCGGCATCAGAAATTTCCTTCCACGAACACCAAAACGGCTGAAAAATTAAAAACTAGAAAAAGCACCATTTTTAAGCATGAAATTTGACCCTTAATCCCATTCTGAGGTCAGTTTTTACATCTGGGTCAAAAAAAAATTCACCTCCAGAGCAGAAAAATCCGTTAGCTGGCATCAGGAATCACCTTCCCCAGACACCAAAATGGCTCAATTCTTAAAAACTAGAAAAAGCACCATTTCTACGCATGAAATTTAACCCCGAATCCCATTCTGATGTCTGTTTTTAAAATTACGTCCCCCAAAAAATTTTCAGCTCCGGAAAACAAAAATCCGTGACCCCGGCATCAGGAATATCCTTCCTGAACACCACAAACAGCTCAATTTTTTAAAAACTAGAAAAAGCACCTTTCTAGCATGAATTTTAACCCCGATCCATTCGAGGTCGTTTTTAAATTTGCCGTCCCCCAAAAATTTCACCTCTGGAGCAAAAAAATCTGTAACACCGGCATCAGGAATTTCCTTCCCTGGATACCAAACACGGCTCAATTTTTGGAAAAACTAGACAAAGCACCATTTTTAAGCATCAAAGTTAAATCCCGAATCCCATTCTGAGGTCCCGTTTTTACATATGGGTCGAAAAAAATTTTTCATTTCCGGAGCACAAAAATACGTGACCGCGGCATCAGGAATTTCCTTCCCTGGATACAAAAACGGCTCAATTTTTGATAACTAGAAAAAGCACCACTTTTAAGCATGAAATTTAACCCCGAATCCCATTCTGAGGTCCGTTTTTACATTTGGATCAAAAAAAAAATTTTCACCTCTGGAGCACAAAAATCCGTGACCCCAGCGTCAGGAATTTCCTAGCCCGGAAACTAAAACGGCTCAATTTTTGAAAACTAGAAAAAGCACCATTTTTAAGCATGAAATTTAACCCCGAATCCCATTCTGAGGTCCGTTTTTACATTTGGATCAAAAAAATTTTTTCACCTCTGGAGCAAAAAAATCCGTGACCCCGGCATCAGGAATTTCCTTCCCTAGATACCAAAATGACTCAATTTTTGAAAACTAGACAAATCACCATTTTTAAGCATGAAATTTAACCCAGATCTCATTCTGAGGTCCATTTTTACATTTGGGTCAAAAAAAAATTTTCACCTCTGGAGCAAAAAATCCGTGACCCCGGCATCAGGTATTTCCTTCCCTGGATACCAAAACGGCTCAATTTTTGAAAACTAGACAAAGCACCATGTTTAAGCATCAAATATAATCCCAAATCCCATTCTGAGGACCGTTTTTATATTTGGGTCAAAAAAAATTTTTCATCTCCGGAGCACAAAAATCCGTGACCCCGGCATCAGGAATTTACTTCCCTGGATACCAAAACGGCTCAAATTTTGAAAACTAGAAAAAGCACTATTTTTAAGCATGAAATTTAACCCCGAATCCCATTCTGAGGTCTGTTTTTACATTTGGGTCAAAAAAAATTTTCAACTCCGGAGCACAAAAATCCGTGACCCGGCATCAGGAATTTCCTTCCCCAGATACCAAAATGGCTCAATTTTTGAAAAATAGACAAATCATCATTTTTAAGCATGAAATTTAACCCCGAATCCCATTCTGAGGTCCGTTTTTACATTTGGGTCAAAGAAATTTTTTTCATCTCCGGAGCACAAAAATCCGTGACCCCGGCATCAGGAATTTACTTCCCTGGATACCAAAACGGCTCAAATTTTGAAAACTAGAAAAAGCACTATTTTTAAGCATGAAATTTAACCCCGAATCCCATTCTGAGGTCTGTTTTTACATTTGGGTCAAAAAAAATTTTCAACTCCGGAGCACAAAAATCCGTGACCCGGCATCAGGAATTTCCTTCCCGGAACCAAAAACGGCTCAATTTTTAAAAACTAGAAAAAGCACATTTTGAAACAGAATTTCAACCCCGAATCCCATTTCCGGACAAAAATCCGTGACCCCGGCATCAGGAATTTCCTTCCCTGAACACCCAAACAGCTCAATTTTTAAAAACTAGAAAAAGCACCATTTTTTAGCATGAAATTTAACCCCGAATCCCATTTCTGGAGCACAAAAATCCATGAACCCGGCATCAGAAATTTCCTTCCACGAACACCAAAACGGCTGAAAAATTAAAAACTAGAAAAAGCACCATTTTTAAGAATGAAATTTGACCCTTAATCCCATTCTGAGGTCAGTTTTTACATCTGGGTCAAAAAAAAATTCACCTCCAGAGCAGAAAAATCCGTTAGCTGGCATCAGGAATCACCTTCCCCAGACACCAAAATGGCTCAATTCTTAAAAACTAGAAAAAGCACCATTTCTAAGCATGAAATTTAACCCCGAATCCCATTCCGAGGTCCGTTTTTAAATTTGCGTCCCCCCAAAAAATTTTCATCTCTGGAGCAAAAAAATCTGTCACCCCGGCATCAGGAATTTCCTTCCCTGGATACCAAAACGGCTCAATTTTTGAAAACTAGACAAAGCACCATTTTTAAGCATCAAATTTAATCCCGAATCCCATTCTGAGGTCCGTTTTTACATTTGGGTCAAAAAAAATTTTTCACCTCTGGAGCACAAAAATCCGTCACCCGGCATCAGGAATTTCCTTTGCCGGACACCAAAACAGCTCAATTTTTAAAAACTAGAAAAAGCACCATTTTTAAGCATGAAATTTAACCCCGAATCCCATTCTGAGGTCCGTTTTTACATTTGGATCAAAAAAAAAATTTTCACCTCTGGAGCACAAAAATCCGTGACCCCCGCGTCAGGAATTTCCTAGCCCGGAAACTAAAACGGCTCAATTTTTGAAAACTAAAAAGAAAAAGCACCATTTTTAAGCATGAAATTTAACCCCGAATCCCAGTCTGAGGTCCGTTTTTACATTTGGATCAAAAAAATTTTTTCACCTCCGGAGCAAAAAAATCCGTGACCCCGGCATCAGGAATTTCCTTCCCTAGATACCAAAATGACTCAATTTTTGAAAACTAGACAAATCACCATTTTTAAGCATGAAATTTAACCCAGATCCCATTCTGAGGTCCATTTTTACATTTGGGTCCAAAAAAATTTTTCACCTCTGGAGCAAAAAAATCCGTGACCCTGGCATCAGGAATTTCCTTCCCTGGATACCAAAACGGCTCAATTTTTGAAAACTAGACAAAGCACCATTTTTAAGCATCAAATTTAATCCCAAATCTGAGGTCCGTTTTTACATTTGGGTCAAAAAATAATTTTCACTTCTGGAGCAATAAAAATCCGTGACCCCGGCATCAGGAATTTCCTTTCCCGGACACCAAAACGGCTCAATTTTTAAAAACTAGAAAAAGCACCATTTTTAAACATGAAATTTAACCCCGAATCCCATTTCCGGAGCACAAAAATCCATGAACCCGGCATCAGGAATTTCCTTCCCTGAACATCAAAACAGCTCAATTTTTAAAAACTAGAAAAAGCACCATTTTTTAGCATGAAATTTAGCCCCGAATCCCATTTCTGGAGCACAAAAATCCATGAACCCGGCATCAGAAATTTCCTTCCACGAACACCAAAACGGCTGAAAAATTAAAAACTAGAAAAAGCACCATTTTTAAGCATGAAATTTGACCCTTAATCCCATTGTGAGGTCAGTTTTTACATTTGGGTCAAAAAAAAATTCACCTCCAGAGCAGAAAAATCCGTGAGCTGGCATCAGGAATCACCTTCCCCAGACACCAAAATGGCTCAATTCTTAAAAACTAGAAAAAGCACCATTTCTACGCATGAAATTTAACCCCGAATCCCATTCTGAGGTCTGTTTTTAAATTTACGTCCCCCCCAAAAATTTTCAGCTCCGGAAAACAAAAATCCGTGACCCCGGCATCAGGAATTTCCTTCCCTGAACACCAAAACAGCTCAATTTTTAAAAACTAGAGAAAGCACCATTTCTAAGCATGAAATTTTAAACACCCGAATCCCGTTCCGAGGTCCGTTTTTTTAAAATTTGGCGTCCCCCCAAAAAATTTTTCATCTCCAGAGCACAAAAATCCGTGACCCCGGCATGAGGAATTTCCTTCCCTGGATACCACAACGGCTCAATTTTTGAAAACTAGAAGAAGCACCATTTTTAAGCATGAAATTTAACCCCGAATCCCATTCTGAGGTCTGTTTTTACATTCGGGTGAAAAAAAATTTTTCATCCTTTAATTATCAAACATAGAAACTCCCAATTCTGCCTTCTCTGGATTCTGCCATAAGAGGGAGAAAAGGGGGAGAGCAAAGGGGCTTTATGGCCCTCACTTCCTTCAGCACACTTCAAAGGACTGAATGTGTGTTTTATGTGGCCTCTAAGCTTTAACATATCAAAGAAGAGTAATTGCCTTTCATGTAGTTATCTGAAGTCTCCATCCAGACGTAAGAAGAAAGGGGATGGAATTGTGATACTTGAAACTATCACTGGAAGGGGGGTTGATTGGGTGGGACTACTGGGGAACCCCTTAAAACCTTGAATGGGAGAGCTTGAACACCAAGTCCTGTCTAGCATGCCTGCAACCATTTTCTCTTAATAAAGGATTCCTGTTGGAAGAGCTATTCCAAGAGTTCTGTCTTCTTAAGATGCAAAGTGGGGTGGGTCCTTACATTAGACAGGACTTGCAAAATTATTCCACCTGGAAGGTAGACCCTTGCCGGGGGATTTTGCAAAAATTTACCATGTCAGACAACGAAGCAAGAGAGGGAGAAAACTCCCTGGAAAGAGAGCCGCTGACCCATTTGGAACCTTGCCAGATGTTGGGATCCGAGAGGCCAGATTTCTCAGAAGAAGAAGTGGTGGAGACACAGGACCACAAGCCTCGCTGGTCGATGGGCGTTGGAAAGAAAAGCGAGTGGGGACAGGAATCAAGAAAAGTGACCCTGAGACGGGGAACCAAGCAAC
The DNA here is from genome assembly GCF_016545835.1 of Crotalus tigris. Taxonomy (NCBI): domain Eukaryota; kingdom Metazoa; phylum Chordata; class Lepidosauria; order Squamata; family Viperidae; genus Crotalus; species Crotalus tigris. Next base: position 5,573 of record NW_024099211.1, read on the forward strand.
CAGAATGGAAGCAGGAGATGGAGAAATCCCTGCACGCAAGTGAAGAGGGAGGAAGCTGTATGCCGTACTCAGACTGTATCCTAGAGAGAGCTATTGACCTGATGAAGAGAACTCTCAGCTCCCTAGGAGAGGAGATTCCTGAGCCCTACGCCCGCCCCAGTTCCTGGAGCCACAAAGGGAGATACACCGAGGGGGACGTGGAACCTGCAACCCCAGGGACATTTACTGATCCAGGAGCTCCCACCCCCTACCGGACCACAGATGGAAATCTGGACGGAAGACACTACCAACCACAATGGAGGCACCGATCCATTCCAAGACGTCCACCGTTGGAGGTGAAATTCAAAGGGGAGCCAACACGCTTGGGGTTTTTCCTAACCCAAGTCCTCAGCTACATGGAGGGATATGGGCAGGACATCCCCAGCGACAAAGCCCGCATCCGGATCGTGCAATCTGCCCTGGATGGACCAGCTGCAGATTGGGTGGTGAACCTGCATGACTCCCATGCCCCAGAACTCAGTAACTTCAACCGTTTCATGTCCTCGTTGAGAAGACGATTTGAAGACCCCCTGGCTGATCGCAAAGCCCGTGAAAGAATAACAACGATGAGGCAGGGCAACCGCCCAGTGGCTGAGTATACACAAGAAGTCCGAGCCATTGCCAGCAAACTGAATTGGCCAGAAGACATCCTCCTTGGCCGTTTCAAAGACGGACTAAACTATGATCTATATGATGCTTGCCTGCCCCGAGGAGACCCACATCGACTTGAGGAATGGTACGTCTTGGCAGAGGAAGCAGAGATCGACATATTGAAGAGGCATCGCCGAGGAAAACAATGGAGCCGCCCCTCGCCTGAGCTGACACACCAACCGGTGAAATCATCGGATACAGCCAAGAAGCAGATGGGGTGTTTCAAGTGCGGAAGAGAAGGGCATCGAGCTGTAGAATGCCGCTCAAAGGCCCCCCAGCACAACCCAGACAGATCCCCAATCAACAAACCCAGAGGGTAGTCAGCTAAGCCAAAAGAAACAGCCATGAAAATGATGGAAATTGCAGAAAACCCCACCTCTGCTCACCAAGGGGAAAGAACTCCAGCCTACACCACAGGGACGGTGGATGCCTCAGATGACAGCTCGTAAGGCGAACCCCTGGTAAGTGGACGCATCACACCCATCTTCAAAACAGTGACTATATTAATCCCCCCCATGCCCGAAGCTGTGAAGGTGAAAGCCTTATTAGACTCTGGCTGCACCCGCTGCCTCATTAGCCCAACACTAGTGGGGAATCTGGGCATCCCATCCAGGAGACTGGAACAACCAATCTCATTTGGCCAGCTAGATGGATCCATAGCAGGGGGGGTGCCAGCTACCCTAGCCACTCTGCCAATACACCTCTCCCTGGGCAACCATGCAGAGGACTTAACGTTTGTGGTGACCCCAGGTATGGAATGCCCAATGATTCTAGGGATGGAATGGTTGAAAAAATGGAACCCCTGGGTAAATTGGAGGACGACAGAAATCAAATTCCCGAAGGGGGACCCTATGGACTTAAAACCCCAAGGGAGGCTACCAGAATCAAGAATAGAAAAAGCATCCATAGGAGATGAAAAAAGATTAACAGAAATACCAGAGGAATATAGGGACCTTGCTGAAGTCTTCAGTGAGGAGAGGGCGAATGAGCTTCCCCCCCACCGACCCACAGACTGTACCATTGAATTCAAGCCTGGGGCAAAACTCCCGAAACCCAGATTATACTCCATGAGCCCAAAGGAGAAGGAGGAAATGGAAAGATTTATAAAAAAAAAAACCTGGAGAGAGGTTTCATTGAACCAGCTAAGCCTAAAGTGGCTGCCCCGGTCCTTTTTAGAGAGAAGAAGGATGGCTCTTTACGTTTATGCGTGGATTATAGTGCCCTGAACACAATCAGTGAAAGCAACCTATACCCGCTGCCCCTCATGAAAGACATGCTGTCACACCTATCGAAAGGGAAAATTTTTTCTAAACTAGACTTATGGGAAGCTTACTATCGCGTGAGAATCAAGGAAGGGGACGAATGGAAGACTGCATTTAACTGCCCCATGGGGTGCTATCAATTCAAAGTCTTGCCATTTGGATTACAAGGTGGCCCTGCAGTCTTTATGCAATTAATCAATGACGTTCTAAGGGAGCACCTGTTTAAGGGGGTCCTTGTTTACTTGGACGACATTCTTATCTTTACTGAAACAAAAGAGGAACACGTCAACCTTGTCAGAGCGGTTTTAAAGAAGCTGCGAGCCGCTCACCTATAATGCAAACTCTCAAAATGCGAATTCCACCAGAAGGATAGACTACCTAGGCTATCGGCATATCCCCACATGGCATTAAATGGCACCCAGAGAAGGTCAGAGCAGTATTAGAATGGGCGACCACCCGCACAAGAAAGCACTACAAAGTTTCTGGCTTTGCAAATTTTTACCGCCAATTCATCCCCCTCATTTGCACAGAATCCTTGCCCCTCACCAACTTACTAAACAACTAAGTGAACCTCCTCAGTAAAACCTAGCCAGCCACTACATGGACAATGAGTGCCAAGCAGCGTTTTGAAAGAGACCTAAAGAGACTTTTTTCTGCCGAACCAGTACTAAGGCACCCAGACATGGACAAGCCCTTCATAATACAGGCAGATGCAAGTGATGTGGCAGTGGGGCTGTGCTATTACAAGAAAATGATGATGCAGTATTGCAACCCTGTGCATATACATCCAAGAAACTCACGGAAACAGAACATCGCTGGCCCGTATGGGAGAAGGAGGCTTATGGGATACGTTGGGCATTACTCACGTGGCGACAGTTCCTGGAAGGCAACAAAATCCCCTTCCAGGTATTGACTGATCACAAAAATTTAGAAGCCCTGAAAACTCCCAGGAAACTCAATCCCAAACAAGCCCGCTGGTCCCAGCATTTTCACCAATTCCAATTTAAGCTCAAACATTTACCAGGAAGAAAGAACTTCCTGGCAGATGCTCTATCTCGCATTCCCCAATATAACAGCGCACGAACCACAGACTCTAGACCAATATGGCAGAATCACACTGGCAGCGCAGTAACCAAAAGAACCCCGCAAAATAAAACACACCACTGGACAGCCAACTGGGATTGAATTCAGAAAAGTTTGGAACAGATGAAGTGGTTCCAGAAACAACAAACATTTTCACAATGAGAGATGGGTTGCCTTGGGTAGGGAAAAGTTATATATACCAACAACCCAAAGTGTCACTTTCATGCAGCTTTGCCATGACACAAAATCAGCAGGGCATTTTGGATTTGTAAAAACTTTACACTTAATTAAACGGCAATTTTGGTGGCCATCAATAAAAAGGGACATAGAAAGTTATGTTGCCAGCTGCCCAACCTGTGCATCAGCAAAGAGGTTGCAAGGGACATCGCCAGGGCTGTTACAACCAGTGGCAAGTCCCTCAGC
>NW_024099212.1:0-2423 GCF_016545835.1 Crotalus tigris
AAGGTCTGATTCGATAATACCTGATTTTTTTCAGGTTCCCCAGTCTGTAGGGAACCTGAATTTTAAGCGTCTTTTTCGTATTTGAGGTCAATTACATATTGGTTATTTGCCAACAATTGAGATATTTGCCCAGGCCTAACATTTAAAGGAAAGGTCGGATCCAGAATGTTCGTGTTTTTTCGTATTTCCACACCTGTGAGGAACCTGAATTCATGTATACTTTTCAAATTTGAGGTTAGTTTCATATTTGGACATTTCTGATTGATTAGCTGTTTGCCAACAACTGCGATACATGACCAGGCGTAACTTTTGAAGGAAAGGTTGGATCCGGAAAAGAAATGTTTTTTTCGGGTTCACCATCCTGTAGAAAATTTGAACAAATGCATATTTTCCGAATTTGAGGTCAGTGTCACATTTGGACTTTTCAGAATTAGCTGTTTGCCAACAAAGAGATATAACCCAGGCCTAATCTTTTTCAAGAAAAGTCCGATTTGGATTATACGTGATTTTTCAGCTTCCCCATCCTGTAGGGAACCCGATGTAAACGCCCTTTTCAAATTTAAGATCAGTCTCCCATTTTGGAATTCATGATTATTGGCTCTTTGCCAAAAAAATTGCGATATATGCCCAAGCCTAACATTTAAGGAAAGGTAAGGATCCGGAAAATTCATGTTTTTTTCTGGCTTCACCACCTGTATGCTACCTTAATTTTATTTGAAGTTGTCGAACGTCCGTTTCACATTTGGACTTTTTTGAGAATTAGCTATTTGCCAACAAATGCGATATAGACCCAGGGCCTAACTTTTCAAGGGAAGGTCATTTCGATTATAGGTGATTTTTCAGGGTCCCCATGCTGGAGGGAACCTGAATGTCAGCACACTTTTCGAATTTAAGATCAGTTTCCCTACAATTTATTTGTAGTTTTCGAATTTGAGGTCAGTTTCACATTTGGACTTTTCATAATTTGCCAACAAATGCAATATATGCCTAGGCTTTTTGAAGGAAAGGTCGGATTTGGAGAATACATGTTTTTTTCAGATTCCCAACCTCTGAGGAACCTGAATTTATGTATTCTTTTCAAATTTGAGATTAGTTTCACATTTGGACTTTTTATACAGAATTGGCTGTTTGCCAACAAATGCGATATAGACCCAGGCCTAACTTTTGAAGGAAAGGTCTGATTCGATAATACCTGATTTTTTTCGTTTCCCCAGTCTGTATGGAACCTGAATTTTAAAAGCGTCTTTTTCCGTATTTGAGGTCATTACATATTGGTTATTTCCAACATTGAGAATATTGCCCAGGCCCTAACATTTGAAGGAAAGGTCGGATGAGACTGTTCGTGGTTTTTTCCTTTTCCACACCTGTGAGGAACCTGAATTTCTGTATACTTTTCAAATTTGAGGTTAGTTTTCATATTGCGACATTCTATTGATTAGCTGTTTGCCAACACTGCTATGACATGACCAGCAGGCATGGGGAGCGTAACTTTTGAGAAAGGTTGGATCCGGAAAAGACATGTTTTTTTCGGTTCACCATCCTGTAGAAAAATTTGACAAATGCATATTTTCCGAATTTGAGGTCAGTGTCACATTTGGACTTTTCAGAATTAGCTGTTTGCCAACAAATGAGATATAGACCCAGGCCTAACTTTTCAAGGAAAAGTCCGATTTGTATTATACGTGATTTTTCAGCTTCCCCATCCTGTAGGGAACCTGAATGTAAACGCACTTTTCAAATTTAAGATCAGTCTCCCATTTGGAATTCATGATTTATTGGCTCTTTGCCAAAAAAATTGCGATATATGCCCAAGCCTAACATTTGAATGAAAGGTAGGATCCGGAAAATTCATGTTTTTTCTGCTTCACCAACCTGTAGGCTACCTTAATTTATTTGAAGTTTTCGAACGTCAGTTTCACATTTGGACTTTTGAGAATTAGCTATTTGCCAACAAATGCGATATAGACACAGGCCTAACTTTTCAAGGGAAGGTCATTTCGATTATATGTGATTTTTCAGGTTCCCCATCCTGGAGGGAACCTGAATGTCAGCACACTTTTCGAATTTAAGATGTTTCCCTACAATTTATTTGTAGTTTTCGAATTTGAGGTCAGTTTCACATTTGGACTTTTCATAATTTGCCAACAAATGCGATATATGCCTAGGCTTTTTGAAGGAAAGGTCGGATTTGGAGAATACATGTTTTTTTCAGATTCCCAACCTCTGAGGAACCTGACTTTATGTATTCTTTTCAAATTTGAGATTAGTTTCACATTTGGACTTTTTATACTGAATTGGCTGTTTGCCAACAAATGCGATATAGACCCAGGCCTAACTTTTGAAGGAAAGGTCTGATTCGCTAATACCTGATTTTTTTCAGGTTCCCCAGTCTGTAGGGAACCTGAATTTTAAGCGTCTTTTTC
>NW_024099213.1:0-5802 GCF_016545835.1 Crotalus tigris
ACCCGATCAGAGTTGGAATGGGGTTTAAATAGAGTATAATAACCTATAAATATAATGGAGATCCAATCAGGGCCTTGCTACTTTCCTGGTGGATTCTCACAAAACTTACAGTTTAAGCAGCAGCTGGTGGAATGTAGCACGTTCCAGCAACCCGATCAGAGTTGGAATGGGGTTTAAATAGAGTATAATACCCTATAATAAAAAAAGAGATACAATAAGGGCCTTGCTACTTTCCTGGTGGATTCATCCCAAAACTTACAGTTTAACGCATATAGAAGCTGGTGGAATGTTAGCAGTTCAGCAACCCGTATCAGAGATTGGAATGGGGTTTTAAACTAGAGTATAATACCCTATGCAAATAGAAGTCGAGATCCAATCAGGGCCTTGCTACTTTCCTGGTGGATTCTCCCAAAACTTACAGTTTAAGCATCAGCTGGTGGAATGTAGCACGTTCCAGCAACCCGATCAGAGTTGGAATGGGGTTTAAATATAGTATAATACCCTATAAATATAATGGAGATCCAATCAGGGCCTTGCTACTTTCCTGGTGGATTCTCCCAAAACTTACAGTTTAAGCAGCAGCTGGTGGAATGTAGCACGTTCCAGCAACCCGATCAGAGTTGGAATGGGGTTTAACTAGAGTATAATACCCTATAAATATAATGGAGATCCAATCAGGGCCTTGCTACTTTCCTGGTGGATTCTCCCAAAACTTACAGTTTAAGCAGCAGCTGGTGGAATGTAGGCAACGTTCCTAGCTAAACTCCGACTCAGTAAGTTTGAATGGGGTTTAAATAGAGTATAATACACTATAAATATAATTGAGATCCAATCAGGGCCTTGCTACTTTCCTGGTGGATTCTCCCAAAACTTACAGTTTAAGCAGCAGCTGGTGGAATGTAGCACGTTCCAGCAACCCGATCAGAGTTGGAATGGGGTTTAAATAGAGTATAAAACCCTATAAATATAATGGAGATCCAATCAGGGCCTTGCTACTTTCCTGGTGGTTCTCCCAAAACTTACAGTTTTAAGCAGCAGCTGTGGAAATGTACACGTTCCCACAACTCCGATCAGCAGTTGGATGGGGTTTAAATAGAGTACAATACACTATAAATATAATGGAGATCCAATCAGGGGCTTGCTACTTTCCTGGTGGATTCTCCCAAAACTTACAGTTTAAGCAGCAGCTGGTGGGATGTAGCACGTTCCAGCAGCCCGACCGAAGTTGGAATGGGTTTTAAATAGAGTACAATACACTATAAATATAATGGAGATCCAATCAGGGCCTTGCTACTTTCCTGGTGGATTCTCCCAAAACTTACAGTTTAAGCAGCAGCTGGTGGAATGTAGCACGTTCCAGCAACCCGATCATAGTTGGAATGGGGTTTAAATAGAGTATAATACCCTATAAATATAATGGAGATCCAATCAGGGCCTTGCTACTTTCCTGGTGGATTCTCCCCAAACTTACAGTTTAAGCAGCAGCTGGTGGAATGTAGCACGTTCCAGCAACCCGATCAGAGGTGGAATGGGGTTTAAATAGAGTATAATACCTATAATATATGGAGATCCTAATCAGGGCCTTGCTACTTTCCTGGTGGATTCTCCCAAAACTTACTCTCAGTTTAAGCGTCGGTCGCATAGCTGGTGGAATGTAGCACGTTCCAGCAACCGATCAGAGTTTGGGAACTCGGGGTTTAAATAGAGTATAATACCCTATAAGATAATGGAGATCCAATCAGGGCCTGACTACACTAAATACTCCTGGTGGAATTCTCCGACCAAAACTTACAGTTTAAGCAGGCAGCCTGGTGGGAATGTAGACGTTCCACATCACCCCCCCCCCGCAACCCGAATCAGGTTGGAATGGTTTTTAAATAGAGTATAATACCCTATATATATAATGGAGATCCAATCAGGGCCTTGCTACTTTCCTGGTGGATTCTCCCAAAACTTACAGTTTAAGCAGCAGCTGGTGGAATGTAGCACGTTCCAGCAACCCTATCAGAGTTGGAATGGGGTTTAAATAGAGTATAATACCCTATAAATATAATGGAGATCCAATCAGGGCCTTGCTACTTTCCTGGTGGATTCTCCCAAAACTTACAGTTTAAGCAGCAGCTGGTGGAATGTAGCACGTTCAACCCGATCAAGTTGGAATCGGGTTTAAATAGAGTATAATACCCTATAAATATAATGGAATCCAATCAGGGCCTTGCTACTTTCCTGGTGGATTCTCCCACAACTTACAGTTTAAGCAGCAGCTGGTGGAATGTAGCACGTTCCAGCAACCCGATCAGAGTTGGAATGGTGTTTAAATAGAGTATAATACCCTATAAATATAATGGAGATCCAATCAGGGCCTTGCTACTTTCCTGGTGGATTCTCCCAAAACTTAACAGTTTAAGCAGCAGCTGATGGAATGTAGCACGTTCCAGCAACCCGATCAGAGTTGGAATGGGGTTTAAATAGAGTATAATACCCTATAAATATAATGGAGATCCAATCAGGGCCTTGCTACTTTCCCTGGTGGATTCCTCCCAAAACTTACACGTTTTAAAGCAGCAGCTGGTGGAATGTAGCACGTTCCGCAACCCCGATCAGAGTTGGAATGGGGTTTAAATAGAGTATAATACCCCATAATATAATGGAGAAATCCAATTCAGGTCTTGCCTTACTTTCCTGGTATTCTCGCCAAAACTTACAGTTTAAGCAGCAGCTGGTGGAATGTAGCACGTTCCAGCAACCCGATCAGAGTTGGAATGGGGTTTAAATAGAGTATAATACCCTATAAATATAATGGAGATCCAATCAGGGCCTTGCTACTTTCCTGGTGGATTCTCCCAAAACTTACAGTTTTAGCAGCAGCTGGTGGAATGTAGCACGTTCCAGCAACCCGATCAGAGTTGGAATGGGGTTTAAATAGAGTATAATACCCTATAAATATACTGGAGATCCAATCAGGGCCTTGCTTCTTTCCTGGTGGATTCTCCCAAAACTTACAGTTTAAGCAGCAGCTGGTGGAATGTAGCACGTTCCAGCAACCCGATCAGAGTTGGACTGGGGTTTAAATAGAGTATAATACCATATATATATAATGGAGATCCAATCAGGGCCTTGCTACTTTCCTGGTGGATTCTCCCAAAACTTAACAGTTTAGCATCAAGCTGGTGGAATGTACACTTCCAGCAACACTATCAGATTGGAATGGGGTTTAAATCTGAGTATAATACCCCTATAATATAATGAGATCCAATCAGCCTTGCTACTTTCCTGGGTGGATTGCTCCCAAACTTACAGTTTAAGCAGCAGCTGGTGGAATGTAGCACGTTCCAGCAACCCGATCAGAGTTTGATTGGGGTTTAAATAGAGTATAATACCCTATAAATATAATGGAGATCCAATCAGGGCCTTGCTACTTTCCTGGTGGATTCTCCCAAAACTTACAGTTTAAGCAGCAGCTGGTGGGACGTAGCACGTTCCAGCAGCCCGACCGAGGTGGGAAGGGGGTTTAAATAGAGTATAATACCCTATAAATATAATGGAATTCCAATCAGGGCCTTTGCTACTTTCCTGGTGGATTCTCCCAAGAACTGTAAACAGTTTAGCAGCAGCTTGGTGGAATGTAGTCACGTTCCAGCAACCCGATCAGAGTTGGGAATGGGTTTTAAATAGAGTATAATACCCTATAAATATAATGGAGATCCAATCAGGGCCTTGCTACTTTCCTGGTGGATTCTCCCCAAACTTACAGTTTAAGCAGCAGCTGGTGGAATGTAGCACGTTCCAGCAACCCGATCAGAGTTGGAATGGGGTTTAAATAGAGTATAATACCCTATACATATAATGGAGATCCAATCAGGGCCTTGCTACTTTCCTGGTGGATTCTCCCAAAACTTACAGTTTAAGCAGCAGCTGGTGGAATGTAGCACGTTCCAGCAACCCGATCAGAGTTGGAATGGGGTTTAAATATAGTATAAATACCCTATAAGAGATATAAATGGAGAATCCGTCAATAGGCCCTTGGTCTGTACTTTCCTGGTGTATTCTCCAAACTTTACAGTTTAGCAAGCAGCCTGGTGTCCACACTCACTACCGCACGGCTCCACACCCGCGACTCAGAGTTGGGAATGGGGTTTAAATAGCAGTATATACCCTATAATGTTAATAATGGAGAATCCAATCAGGGACCATTAAAGACAAAAATAAAACCTTTCCTGGTGGATTCTCCCAAAACTTACAGTTTAAGCAGCAGCTGGTGGAATGTAGCACGTTCCAGCAACCCGATCAGAGTTGGAATGGGGTTTAAATAGAGTATAATACCCTATAAATATAATGGAGATCCAATCAGGGCCTTGCTACTTTCCTGGTGGAGTCTCCCAAAACGTACAGTTTAAGCAGCAGCTGGTGGAATGTAGCACGTTCCAGCAACCCGATCAGAGTTGGAATGGGGTTTAAATAGAGTATAATACCCTATAAATATAATGGAGATCCAATCAGGGCCTTGCTACTTTCCTGGTGGATTCTCCCAAAACTTACAGTTTAAGCAGCAGCTGGTTGAATGTAGCACGTTCCAGCAACCCGATCATAGTTGGAATGGGGTTTAAATAGAGTATAATACCCTATATATATAATGGAGATCCAATCAGGGCCTTGCTACTTTCCTGGTGGATTCTCCCAAAACTTACAGTTTAAGCAGCAGCTGGTGGAATGTAGCACGTTCCAGCAACCCGATCAGAGTTGGAATGGGTTTTAAATAGAGTATAATACCCTATAAATATAATGGAGATCCAATCAGGGCCTTGCTACTTTCCTGGTGGATTCTCCCAAAACTTACAGTTTAAGCAGCAGCTGGTGGAATGTAGCACGTTCCAGCAACCCGATCAGAGTTGGAATGGTTTTTAAATAGAGTAATAATACCCTATAGAATATAATGGAGATCCAATCAGGGCCTTGCTACTATTCTGGGGATTCGCCCAAAACACAGTTTAAGCAGCAGCTGTGGAAATGTAGCACTTTCCAGCACCCTATCAGATTTTGAATGGTTTTTAAATAGAGTATAATACCCTATATATATAATGGAGATCCAATCAGGGCCTTGCTACTTTCCTGGTGGATTCTCCCAAAACTTACAGTTTAAGCAGCAGCTGGTGGAATGTAGCACGTTCCAGCAACCCGATCAGAGTTGGAATGGGGTTTAAATAGAGTATAATACCCTATAAATATAATGGAGATCCACTCAGGGCCTTGCTACTTTCCTGGTGGATTCTCCCAAAACTTACAGTTTAAGCAGCAGCTGGTGGAATGTAGCACGTTCCAGCAACCCGATCCGAGTTGGAATGGGGTTTAAATAGAGTATAATACCCTATATATATAATGGAGATCCAATCAGGGCCTTGCTACTTTCCTGGTGGATTCTCCCAAAACTTACAGTTTAAGCAGCAGCTGGTGGAATGTAGCACGTTCCAGCAACCCGATCAGAGTTGGAATGGGGTTTAAATTGAGTATAATACCCTATAAATATACTGGAGATCCAATCAGGGCCTTGCTACTTTCCTGGTGGATTCTCCCAAAACTTACAGTTTAAGCAGCAGCTGGTGGAATGTAGCATGTTCCAGCAACCCGATCAGAGTTGGAATGGGGTTTAAATAGAGTATAATACCCTATAAATATAATGGAGATCCAATCAGGGCCTTGCTACTTTCCTGGTGATTCTCCCAAAACTTACAGTTTAAGCAGCAGCTGGTGGAATGTAGCACGTTCCAGCAACCCGATCAGAGTTGGAATGGGGTTTAAATAGAG
>NW_024099214.1:0-9652 GCF_016545835.1 Crotalus tigris
GTGAACTCCTAGAGCAAAATGGACATTGACAACAAACTAGGAGTGCTTGGGTATGGTTAGGAGGGCACTGACTTTCCTAGGCTGCCCTATGTATGTTACCTGGTAAAATACATGGGAAAATCCCATTGGAGGAAAATTCCACTTAGGATTAGGGTTACCTCACCATGAACTCCTAGAGCAAGATGAAAATCGCCAAAAAACTCGGAGTGCTTCGGTATGGTTAGGAGGGCATTGACTTTTCTAGGCTGCCCTATCTATGTTCCCTGGTAAAATACATGGGAAAATCTCATTGGAGGAAAATTCCACTTAGGGTTAGGGTTACATCATTGTGAACTCTTAGAGCAAGATGGACATCGCCAACAAACTCGGAGTGCTTGGGTATGCTTACGAGGGCATTGACTTTTCTAAGCTGCAATATCTATGTTTCCTGGTAAAATACATGGGAAAATCCCATTGGAGAAAAATTCCACTTAGGGTAAGGGTTACGTCACTGTGAACTCTTAGAGCAAGATGGACATCGCCAACAAACTCGGAGTGCTTGGGTATGGTTACGAGGGCATTGACTTTTCTAAGCTGCAATATCTATGTTTCCTGGTAAAATACATGGGAAAATCCCATTGGAGAAAAATTCCACGTAGGGTTAGGGTTACGTCACCATGAACTGCTAGAGCAAGATGGACATCGCCAACAAACTCGAAGTGCTTGGGTATGGTTAGGAGAGCACTGAATTTTCTAGGCTGCAATATCTATGTTTCCTGGTAAAATACATGGGAAAATATCATTGGAGGAAAATTCCACTTAGGGTTAGGGTTACGTCACCGTGAACTCTTAGAGCAAAATGGACATCGACAACAAACTTGGAGTGCTTGGGTATGGTTAGGAGGGCACTGACTTTTCTAGGCTGCCCTTTCTATGTTTCCTGATAAAATACATGGGAAAATCCCAATGTAGGAAAATTCCACTTAGGGTTAGGGTTACGTCACCCGTGACTCCCTAGAGCAAAGATAGAAATTGACAACATACTAGAGTGCTTGGGGTATAGGTTAGGAGGGCACTGACTTTTCTAGGCTGCCCCTATGTATGTTTGCCTTGGTAAAAATACATGTGAAAATCCTTAATTGGAGGAAGAATACCATTTAGTATTAGGATTACTCATTGTGAACTCTTAGCAAATGGACATCGCCAACAAACTCGGAGTGATTGGGTATGGTTAGGAGGGCACTGACTTTTCTAGGCTGCCCTTTCTATGTTTCCTGGTAAAATACATGGGAAAATCCCATTGTAAGAAAATTCCACTTAGAGTTAAGGTTACGTCACCGTGAACTCCTAGAGCAAAATGGACATCGCCAACAAACTCGGAGTGCTTCGGTATGGTTAAGAGGGCACTCACATTTCTAGGCTGCAATATCTAGGTTTCCTGGTAAAATACATGGGAAAATCTCATTGGAGGAAAATTCCACTTAGGGTTAGGGTTACGTCACCGTGAACTCCTAGAGCAAAATGGACATCGCCAACAAACTCGGAGTGCTTGGGTACGGTTAGGAGGGCACTTACTTTTCTAGGCTGCCCTATGTATGTTTCCTGATAAAATACATGTGAAAATCCCATTGGAGGAAAATTCCACTTAGGGTTAGGGTTACGTCACCATGAACTCCTAGAGCAAGATGGACATCGACAACAAACTCAGAGTGCTTGGGTATGGTTAGGAGGGCACTGACTTTTCTAGGCTGCCCTATCTATGTTTCCTAGTAAAATACATGGGAAAATTTCATTGGAGGAAAATTCCACTTAGGGTTAGGGTTACGTCACCGTGAACTCTTAGAGCAAAATGGACATCGCCAACAAACTCGGAGTACTTAGGTATGGTTAGAAGGGCACTGACTTTTCTACGCTGCCCTTTCTATGTTTCCTGGTAAAATACATGGGAAAATCCCATTGTAGGAAAATTCCACTTAGGGTTAGGGTTACGTCACCGTGAACTCCTAGAGCAAAATGGACATCGCCAACGTACTCAGAGTGCTTGGGTATGGTTAGGAGGGCACTGACATTTCTAGGCGGCAATATCTATGTTTCCTGGTAAAATACATGGGAAAATCCCATTGGAGAAAAATTCCACTTAGGGTTAGGGTTACGTGACTGTGAACTCTTAGAGCAAGATGGACATCGCCAACAAACTCGGAGTGCTTGGGTATGGTTAGGAGGGCATTGACTTTTCTAGGCTGCAATATCTATGTTTCCTGGTAAAATACATGGGAAAAAATCATTGGAGGAAAATTCCACTTAGGGTTAGGGTTACGTCACTGTGAACTCTTACAGCAAAGTGGACATCGACAACAAACTTGGAGTACTTGGGTATGGTTAGGAGGGCACTGAATTTTCTAGGCTGCCCTATGTATGTTTCCTGGTAAAATACATGGGAAAATCCCATTGGAGGAAAATTCCACTTAGGGTTAGGGTTACGTCACTGTGAACTCCTAGAGCAACATGGACATCGCCAACAAACTCGGAGAGCTTGGGTATGGTTAGGAGGGCACTGACATTTCTAGGCTGCAATATCTATGTTTCCTGGTCAAATACATGGGAAAATCCCATTGGAGGAAAATTCCACTTAGGGTTAGGGTTAGGTCACCATGAACTCATAGAGCAAAATGGACATCGCCAACAAACTCGGAGTGCTTGGGTATGGTTAGGAGGGCACTGACTTTTTAGGCTGCCCTTTCTATTTTCTGATAAAATACATGGAAATCCCATGGAGGGAAAATTCCACTTAGGCTGGTTAGGGTTATCGTCACCCGTGAACTCTAAGCAAAATGGACATTGACATCAAACCAGGAGTGCTTGGGTATTGTTAGGAGGGCACTGACTTTCTAGGCTGCCTTATCTATGTTTCCTGGTAAAATACATGGGAAAATCCCATTGGAGGAAAATTCCAATTAGGGTTAGGGTTACGTCACCATGAACTCCTAGAGCAAGATGGATATCGCCAACAAACTCGGAGTGCTGGGTATGGTTAGGAGGGCACTGACTTTTCTAGGCTGCCCTATCTATGTTTACTGGTAAAATCCATGGGGAAATCTCATTGGAGGAAAATTCCACTTAGGGTAGGGTTACATCACCGTGAACTCTTAGAGCAAACTGGACATCGACAACAAACTTGGAGTGCTTGGGTATGGTTAGGAGGGCACTGACTTTTTTAGGCTGCCCTTTCTATGTTTCCTGATAAAATACATGGGAAAATCCCAATGGAGGAAAATTCCACTTAGGGTTAGGGTTACGTCACCGTGAACTCCTAGAGCAAAATGGACATTGACAACAAACCAGGAGTGCTTGGGTATGGTTAGGAGGGCACTGACTTTTCTAGGCTGCCCTATGTATGTTACCTGGTAAAATACATGGGAAAATCCCATTGGAGGAAAATTCCACTTAGGATTAGGGTTACCTCACCATGAACTCCTAGAGCAAGATGAAAATCGCCAAAAAACTCGGAGTGCTTCGGTATGGTTAGGAGGGCATTGACTTTTCTAGGCTGCCCTATCTATGTTCCCTGGTAAAATACATGGGAAAATCTCATTGGAGGAAAATTCCACTTAGGGTTAGGGTTACATCATTGTGAACTCTTAGAGCAAAATGGACATCGCCAACAAACTCGGAGTGTTTGGGTATGGTTAGGAGGGCACTGACTTTTCTAGGCTGCCCTTTCTATGTTTCCTGGTAAAATACATGGGAAAATCCCATTGTAAGAAAATTCCACTTAGAGTTAAGGTTACGTCACCGTGAACTCCTAGAGCAAAATGGACATTGACAACAAACTAGGAGAGCTTGGGTATGGTTAGGAGGGCACTGACATTTCTAGGCTGCAATATCTATGTTTCCTGGTAAAATACATGGGAAAATCCCATTGGAGAAAAATTCCACTTAGGGTTAGGGTTACGTCACTGTGAACTCTTAGAGCAAGATGGACATCGCCAACAAACTCGGAGTGCTTGGGTATGGTTACGAGGGCATTGCCTTTTCTAAGCTGCAATATCTATGTTTCCTGGTAAAATACATGGGAAAATCCCATTGGAGAAAATTCCACTTAGGGTTAGGGTTACGTCACCGTGAACTCTTAGAGCAAAATGGACATCGCCAACAAACTAGGAGTGCTTGGGTATGGTTAGGAGGGCACTGACTTTTCTAGGCTGCCCTTTCTATGTTTCCTGGTAAAATACATGGGAAAATCTGCATTGGAGGAATTCCACTTAGGGTTAGGGTACGTCACCGTTGACCTCTGAGAGCCAAAGTGGACATCGTCACAACAAACTTTGATTGCTTGGGTATGGTTAGGAGGGCACTAACTTTTCTAGGCCTGGCCCTTGTCTATGTTTCCTGATAAAATACATGGGAAAGTCCCAATGGAGGAAAATTCCCACTTAGGTTAGGTTTACGTCACCCGTGAACTCCTAAGCAAAAATGGAAATTGACAACAACTAGGAGTGTCTTGGGTATGGTTAGGAGGCACTGACTTTTCTAGCTGCCCTGATGTATGTTACCTGGTTAAAATACATGGGAAAATCCCATTGGAGGAAAATTCCATTTAGGATAGGGTACATCATTGTGAAAACACTATCTGTAAGCAAAATGGACATCGCCAACAAACTCGGAGTGCTGGGTATGGTTAGGAGGGCACTGACTTTTCTAGGCTGCCCTTTCTATGTTTCCTGGTAAAATACATGGGAAAATCCCATTGTAAGAAAATTCCACTTAGAGTTAAGGTTACGTCACCGTGAAATCCTAGAGCAAAATGGAAATCGCCAACAAACTCGGAGTGCTTCGGTATGGTTAAGAAGGCACTCACATTTCTAGGCTGCAATATCTAGGTTTCCTGGTAAAATACATGGGAAAATCTCATTGGAGGAAAATTCCACTTAGGGTTAGGGTTACGTCACCGTGAACTCCTAGAGCAAAATGGACATCGCCAACAATCTCGGAGTGCTTGGATATGGTTAGGAGGGCACTGACTTTTCTAGGCTGCTATATCTATGTTTCCTGGTAAAATACATGGGAAAATCCCATTGGAGAAAAATTCCACTTATGGTTAGGGTTACGTCACTATGAACTCTTAGAGCAAAATGGACATCGACAACAAACTCGGAGTGCTTGGGTATGGTTAGGAGGGCACTGACTTTTCTAGGCTGCCCTATGTATGTTTCCTGGTAAAATACATGGGAAAATCCCATTGGAGGAAAATTCCACTTAGGGTTAGGGTTACATCATTGTGAACTCTTAGAGCAAAATGGACATCGCCAACAAACTCGGAGTGTTTGGGTATGGTTAGGAGGGCACTGACTTTTCTAGGCTGCCCTTTCTATGTTTCCTGGTAAAATACATGGGAAAATCCCATTGTAAGAAAATTCCACTTAGAGTTAAGGTTACGTCACCGTGAACTCCTAGAGCAAAATGGACATTGACAACAAACTCGGAGAGCTTGGGTATGGTTAGGAGGGCACTGACATTTCTAGGCTGCAATATCTATGTTTCCTGGTAAAATACATGGGAAAATCCCATTGGAGAAAAATTCCACTTAGGGTTAGGGTTACGTCACTGTGAACTCTTAGAGCAAGATGGACATCGCCAACAAACTCGGAGTGCTTGGGTATGGTTACGAAGGCATTGACTTTTCTAAGCTGCAATATCTATGTTTCCTGGTAAAATACATGGGAAAATCCCATTGGAGAAAAATTCCACTTAGGGTTAGGGTTACGTCACCATGAACTCCTAGAGCAAGATGGACATAGCCAACAAACTCGAAGTGCTTGGGTATGGTTAGGAGGGCACTGACTTTTCTAGGCTGCAATATCTATGTTTCCTGGTAAAATACATGGGAAAATCTCATTGGAGGAAAATTCCACTTAGGGTTAGGGTTACGTCACCGTGAACTCTTAGAGCAAAATGGACATCGACAACAAACTTGGAGTGCTTGGGTATGGTTAGGAGGGCACTGAATTTTCTAGGCTGCCCTGTCTATGTTTCCTGATAAAATACATGGGAAAATCCCAATGGAGGAAAATTCCACTTAGGGTTAGGGTTACGTCACCGTGAACTCCTAGAGCAAAATGGACATTGACAACAAACTAAGAGTGCTTGGGTATGGTTAGGAGGGCACTGACTTTTCTAGGCTGCCCTATGTATGTTACCTGGTAAAATACATGGGAAAATCCCATTGGAGGAAAATTCCACTTAGGATTAGGGTTACCTCACCATGAACTCCTAGAGCAAGATGGACATCGCCAAAAAACTCGGAGTGCTTCGGTATGGTTAGGAGGGCATTGACTTTTCTAGGCTGCCCTAACTATGTTCCCTGGTAAAATACATGAGAAAATCTCATTGGAGGAAAATTCCACTTAGGGTTAGGGTTACATCATTGTGAACTCTTAGAGCAAAATGGACATCGCCAACAAACTCGGAGTGCTTGGGTATGGTTAGGAGGGCACTAACTTTTTTAGGCTGCCCTTTCTATGTTTCCTGGTAAAATACATGGGAAAATCCCATTGTAAGAAAATTCCACTTAGAGTTAGGGTTACGTCACCGTGAACTCCTAGAGCAAAATGGACATCGCCAACAAACTCGGAGTGCTTCGGTATGGTTAGGAGGGCACTCACATTTCTAGGATGCAATATCTAGGTTTCCTGGTAAAATACATGGGAAAATCCCATTGGAGAAAAATTCCACTTAGGGTTAGGGTTACGTCACTGTGAACTCCTAGAGCAACATGGACATCGCCAACAAACTCGGAGAGCTTGGGTATGGTTAGAAGGGCACTGACATTTCTAGGCTGCAATATCTATGTTTCCTGGTAAAATACATGGGAAAATCCCATTGGAGAAAAATTCCACTTAGGGTTAGGGTTACGTCACTGTGAACTCTTAGAGCAAGATGGACATCGCCAACAAACTCGGAGTGCTTGGGTATGGTTACGAAGGCATTGACTTTTCTAAGCTGCAATATCTATGTTTCCTGGTAAAATACATGGGAAAATCCCAATGGAGGAAAATTCCACTTAGGGTTAGGGTTACGTCACCGTGAACTCCTAGAGCAAAATGGACATTGACAACAAACTAGGAGTGCTTGGGTATGGTTAGGATGGGCACTGACTTTTCTAGGCTGCCCTATGTATGTTTCTGTAAAATACATGGGAAATACCATTGGAGGGAAAATTTCCACTCTAGGGTTAGGGTTAACGTTCACCATGAACTCCTAGAGCAGATGGACTCGCCAACAAAACAAACTCGGAGTGCTTGGGTATTGTTAGGAGGGCAATGACATTTCTTGCCTGCCTTATCTATGTTTTCTGGTAAAATACATGGGAAAATCCTTTTGGAGGAAAATTCGACTTAGGGTTAGGGTTAGGTCACCATAAACTCACATACCACAATGGACATTGCCAACAACCTCAAAGTGCTTGGGTATGGTTAGGAGGGCAGTGCCTTTTCTAGGCTGCCTTAGATATGTTTTCTGGTAAAATACATGGGAAAATCCCATTGGAGGAAATTCTACTTAGGTTAGGGTTCGTCACCGTAGAACTCTTAGAGCAAATATGGGACATCGCCAACAAACTCCGGAGTAATTAGTTATGTGCCGTTAGGAGGGCACTGACTTTTCTAGGCTGCCCTATGTATGTTTCCTGGTAAAATACATGGGAAAATCCCATTGGAGGAAAATTCCACTTAGGGTTAGGGTTACGTCACTGTGAACTCCTAGAGCAACATAGACATCGCCAACAAACTCGGAGAGCTTGGGTATTGTTAGGAGGGCACTGACATTTCTAGGCTGCAATATCTATGTTTCCTGGTAAAATACATGGGAAAATCCCATTGGAGAAAAATTCCACTTAGGGTTAGGGTTACGTCACTGTGAACTCTTAGAGCAAGATGGACATCGCCAACAAACTCGGAGTGCTTGGGTATGGTTAGGAGGGCACTGACTTTTCTAGGCTACAATATCTATGTTTCCTGGTAAAATACATGGGAAAAAATCATTGGAGGAAAATTCCACTTAGGGTTAGGGTTATGTCACTGTGAACTCTTACAGCAAAGTGTACATCGACAACAAACTTGGAGTACTTCGGTATGGTTAGGAGGGCACTGAATTTTCTAGGCTGCCCTATGTATGTTTCCTGGTAAAATACATGGGAAAAATCCCCATTGGAGGAAAATTCCACTTAGGGTTAGGGTTACGTCACTGTGAACTCTAGAGCAAACAGGACACGCCAACAAAATCGGAGAGGCTTGCGGTATGGTTAGGAGGGCACTGACATTTCTAGCTGCAATTCTGTTTCCTGGTAAAATACATGGGAAAATCCCATTGGAGAAAAATTCCACTTAGGGTTAGGGTTACGTCACTGTGAACTCTTAAGAGCAAGATGGGACATCGCCAACACACTCGGAAGTGCGTGGGTATGGTACGAGGGATGACTTTTCTAAGAGCAATTATCTATGGTTCTGGTAAAATACATGGGAAAATCCCATTGGAGAAAAATTCCACTTAGGGTTAGGGTTACGTCACCGTGAACTCTTAGAGCAAAATGGACATCGACAACAAACTTGGAGTGCTTGGGTATGGTTAGGAGGGCACTGACTTTTCTAGGCTGCCCTATGTATGTTACCTGGTAAAATACATGGGAAAATCCCATTGGAGGAAAATTCCACTTAGGATTAGGGTTACCTCACCATGAACTCCTAGAGCAAAATGGACATCGACAACAAACTTGGAGTGCTTGGGTATGGTTAGGAGGGCACTGACTTTTCTAGGCTGCCCTATGTATGTTACCTGGTAAAATACATGGGAAAATCCCATTGGAGGAAAATTCCACTTAGGATTAGGGTTACCTCACCATGAACTCCTAGAGCAAGATGGACATCGCCAAAAAACTCGGAGTGCTTCGGTATGGTTAGGAGGGCACTCACATTTCTAGGCTGCAATATCTAGGTTTCCTGGTAAAATACATGGGAAAATCCCATTGTAAGAAAATTCCACTTAGAGTTAGGGTTACGTCACCGTGAACTCCTAGAGCAAAATGGACATCGCCAACAAACTCGGAGTGCTTCGGTATGGTTAGGAGGGCACTCACATTATAGGCTGCCAAATATCTATGTTCCTGGTAAAAATACATGGGAAAATCCCATTGGAGAAAAATTCCATAGGTTAGGGTTACGTCACCGGAACTCGTAGAGCAAAAATGGACATCGCAACAAACTAGGAGTGCTATGGGTATGGTTAGGAGAGCACTGACTTTTCTAGGCTGCCCTTTCTTATGTTTCCTGGGTAAAATACATGGGAAAAATCCCATTGGAGGAAAAATTCCACTTACGGTTAGGGTTCGTCACCGTGAACTCCTAGAGCAAAATGGACATCGCCAACAAACTCGGAGTGCTTGGGTATGGTTAGGAGGGCACTGACTTTTCTAGGCGGCAATATCTATGTTTCCTGGTAAAATACATGGGAAAATTTCATTGGAGGTAAATTCCACTTAGGGTAAGGGTTACGTCACCATGAACTCTTAGAGCAAAATGGACATCGCCAACAATCTCGGAGTGTTTGGATATGGTTAGGAGGGCACTGACCTTTCAAGACTGCAATATCTATGTTTCCTGGTAAAATACATGGGAAAATC
>NW_024099215.1:0-8354 GCF_016545835.1 Crotalus tigris
CTGACTTTTCTAGGCTGCAATATCTATGTTTCCTGGTAAAATACATGGGAAAATCCCATTGGAGAAAAATTCCACTTAGGGTTAGGGTTACGTCACTGTGAACTCTTTGAGCAAAATGGACATCGCCAACAAACTCGGAGTGCTTGGGTATGGTTAGGAGGGCACTGAATTTTCTAGGCTGCAATATCTATGTTTCCTGGTAAAATACATGGGAAAATCCCATTGGAGAAAAATTCCACTTAGCGTTAGGGTTACGTCACTGTGAACTCTTAGAGCAAAATGGACATCGCCAACAAATTAGGAGTGCATGGGTATGGTTAGGAGGGCACTGACTTTTCTAGGCTGCCCTTTCTATGTTTCATGGTAAAATACATGGGAAAATCCTATTGTAGGAAAATTCCACTTAGGGTTAGGGTTACGTCACCGTGAACTCCTAGAGCAAACTGGACATCGCCAACGTACTCTGAGTGCTTGGGTATGGTTAGGAGGTCACTGACGTTTCTAGGCTGCAATATCTCATTGGAGGATAATTCCACTTAGGGTTAGGATTACGTCACCGTGAACTCTTAGAGCCAAATGGACATCGCCAACCAACTTGGAGTGCTTGGGTATGGTTAGGAGGGCACTGACTTTTCTAGGCTGCAATATCTATGTTTCCTGGTAAAATACTTGGGAAAATCCCATTGGAGAAAAATTCCACTTAGGGTTAGGTTTACGTCACTGTGAACTCTTAGAGCAAAATGGACATCGCCAACAAACTAGGAGTGCTTGGGTATGGTTAGGAGGGCACTGACTTTTCTAGGCTGCAATATCTATGTTTCCTGGTAAAATACATGGGAAAATCCTATTGGAGAAAAATTCCACTTAGGGTTAGTGTTACGTCACTGTGAACTCTTAGAGCAAAATGGACATCGCCAACAAACTAGGAGTGCTTGGGTATGGTTAGGAGGGCACTGACTTTTCTAGGGTGCACTTTCTATGTTTCCTGGTAAAATACATGGGAAAATCCCATTGGAGGAAAATTCCACTTAGGGTTAGGGTTACGTCACCGGGAACTCCTAGAGCAAAATGGACATCGCCAACAAACGCGGAGTGCTTGGGTATGGTTAGGAGGGCACTGAGTTTTCTAGGCTGCAATATCTATGTTTCTTGGTAAAATACATGGTAAAATCTCATTGGAGGAAAATTCCACTTAGGGATAGGGATACGTCACCGTTAAATCTTAGAGCAAAATTGACATCGCCAACAAACTCGGAGTGCTTGGGTATGGTTAGGAGGGCACTGAATTTTCTTGGCTGCAATATCTATGTTTCCTGGTAAAATACATGGGAAAATCCCATTGGAGAAAAATTCCACTTAGGGTTAGGGTTACGTCACTGTGAACTCTTAGAGCAAAATGGACATCGCCAACAAACTAGGAGTGCTTGGGTATGGTTAGGAGGGCACTGACTTTTTTAGGCTGCCCTTCCTATGTTTCCTGGTAAAATACATGGGAAAATCCCATTGTAGGAAAATTCCACTTAGGGTTAGGGTTACGTCACCGTGAACTCCTAGAGCAAAATGGACATCGCCAACGTACTCGGAGTGCTTGGGTATGGTTAGGAGGTCACTGACGTTTCTAGGCTGCAATATCTCATTGGAGGATAATTCCACTTAAGGTTAGGATTACGTCACCGTGAACTCTTAGAGACAAATGGACATCGCCAACAAACTTGGAGTGCTTGGGTATGGTTAGGAGGGCACTGACTTTTCTAGGCTGCAATATCTATGTTTCCTGGTAAAATACTTGGGAAAATCCCATTGGAGAAAAATTCCACTTAGGGTTAGGGTTACGTCACTGTGAACTCTTAGAGCAAAATGGACATCGCCAACAAACTAGGAGTGCTTGGGTGTGGTTAGGAGGGCTCTGACTTTTCTAGGCTGCAATATCTATGTTTCCTGGTAAAATACATGGGAAAATCCTATTGGAGAAAAATTCCACTTAGGGTTAGTGTTACGTCACTGTGAACTCTTAGAGCAAAATGGACATCGCCAACAAACTAGGAGTGCTTGGGTATGGTTAGGAGGGCACTGACTTTTCTAGGGTGCACTTTCTATGTTTCCTGGTAAAATACATGGGAAAATCCCATTGTAGGAAAATTCCACTTAGGGTTAGGGTTACGTCACCGTGAACTCCTAGAGCAAAATGGACATCGCCAACGTACTCGGAGTGCTTGGGTATGGTTAGGAGGTCACTGACTTTTCTAGGCTGCAATATCTATGTTTCTTGGTAAAATACATGGGAAAATCTCATTGGAGGAAAATTCCACTTAGGGATAGGGATACTTCACCGTTAAATCTTAGAGCAAATATGACATCGCTAACAAACTCGGAGTGCTTGGGTATGGTTAGGAGGGCACTGAATTTTCTAGGCTGCAATATCTATGTTTCCTGGTAAAATACATGGGAAAATCCCATTGGAGAAAAATTCCACTTAGGGTTAGAGTTACGTCACTGTGAACTCTTAGAGCAAAATGGACATCGCCAACAAACTAGGAGTGCATGGGTATGGTTAGGAGGGCACTGACTTTTCTAGGCTGCCCTTTCTATGTTTCATGGTAAAATACATGGGAAAATCCAATTGTAGGAAAATTCCACTTAGGGTTAGGGTTACGTCACCGTGAACTCCTAGAGCAAAATGGACATCGCCAACAAACTAGGAGTGCTTGGGTATGGTTAGGAGGGCACTGACTTTTCTAGGGTGCACTTTCTATGTTTCCTGGTAAAATACATGGGAAAATCCCATTGGAGGAAAATTACACTTAGGGTTAGGGTTACGTCACCGGGAACTCCTAGAGCAAAATGGACATCGCCAACAAACGCGGAGTGCTTGGGTATGGTTAGGAGGGCACTGAATTTTCTAGGCTGCAATATCTATGTTTCCTGGTAAAATACATGGGAAAATCCCATTGGAGAAAAATTCCACTTAGGGTTAGGGTTACGTCACTGTGAACTCTTAGAGCCAAATGGACATCGCCAACAAACTAGGAGTGCATGGGTATGGTTAGGAGGGCACTGACCTTTCTAGGCTGCCCTTTCTATGTTTCATGGTAAAACACATGGGAAAATCCCATTGTAGGAAAATTCCACTTAGGGTTAGGGTTACGTCACCGTGAATTCCTAGAGCAAAATGGACATCGCCAACGAACTCGGAGTGCTTGGGTATGGTTAGGAGGGCACTGACTTTTCTAGGCTGCAATATCTATGTTTCTTGGTAAAATACATGGGAAAATCTCATTGGAGGAAAATTCCACTTAGGGATAGGGATAATTCACCGTTAAATCTTAGAGCAAATATGACATCGCCAACAAACTCGGAGTGCTTGGGTATGGTTAGTCGGGCACTGAATTTTCTAGGCTGCAATATCTATGTTTCCTGGTAAAATACATGGGAAAATCCCATTGGAGAAAAATTCCACTTAGGGTTAGGGTTACATCACCGTGAACTCTTAGAGCAAAATGGACATCACCAACAAACTAGGAGTGCATGGGTATGGTTAGGAGGGCACTGACTTTGCTAGGCTGCCCTTTCTATGTTTCATGGTAAAATACATGGGAAAATCCCATTGTAGGAAAATTCCACTTAGGGTTAGGGTTACGTCACCGTGAACTCCTAGAGCAAAATGGACATCGCCAACGTACTCGGAGTGCTTGGGTATGGTTAGGAGGTCACTGACGTTTCTAGGCTGCAATATCTCATTGGAGGATAATTCCACTTAGGGTTAGGATTATGTCACCGTGAACTCTTAGAGCCAAATGGACATCGCCAACAAACTTGGAGTGCTTGGGTATGGTTAGGAGGGCACTGACTTTTCTAGGCTGCAATATCTATGTTTCCTGGTAAAATACATGGGAAAATCCCATTGGAGAAAAATTCCACTTAGGGTTAGGGTTACGTCACTGTGAACTCTTAGAGCAAAATGGACATCGCCAACAAACTAGGAGTGCATGGGTATGGTTAGAAGGGCACTGACTTTGCTAGGCTGCCCTTTCTATGTTTCATGGTAAAATACATGGGAAAATCCCATTGTAGGAAAATTCCACTTAGGGTTAGGGTTACGTCACCGTGAACTCCTAGAGCAAAATGGACATCGCCAACGTACTCGGAGTGCTTGGGTATGGATAGGAGGTCACTGACGTTTCTAGGCTGCAATATCTATGTTTCTTGGTAAAATACGTGGGAAAATCTCATTGGAGGAAAATTCCACTTAGGGATAGGGATACTTCACCGTTAAATCTTAGAGCAAATATGACATCGCCAACAAACTCGGAGTGCTTGGGTATGGTTAGGAGGGCACTGAATTTTCTAGGCTGCAATATCTATTTTTCCTGGTAAAATACATGGGAAAATCCCATTGGAGAAAAATTACACTTAGGGTTAGGTTTACGTCATTGTGAACTCTTAGAGCAAAATGGACATCGCCAACAAACTTGGAGTGCATGGGTATGGTTAGGAGGGCACTGACTTTTCTAGGCTGCCCTTTCTATGTTTCATGGTAAAATACATGGGAAAATCCCATTGTAGGAAAATTCCACTTAGGGTTAGGGTTACGTCACCGTGAACTCCTAGAGCAAAATGGACATTGCCAACGTACTCGGAGTGCTTGGGTATGGTTAGGAGGGCACTGATCTTTCTAGGCTGCCCTATGTATGTTTCCTGGTAAAATACATGGGAAAATCCAATTGGAGAAAAATTCCACTTAGGGTTAGTGTTACGTGACTGTGAACTCTTAGAGCAAAATGGACATCGCCAACAAACTAGGAGTGCTTGGGTATGGTTAGGAGGGCACTGACTTTTCTAGGCTGCAATATCTATGTTTCCTGGTAAAATACATGGGAAAATCCTATTGGAGAAAAATTCCACTTAGGGTTAGTGTTACGTCACTGTGAACTCTTAGAGCAAAATGGACATCGCCAACAAACTAGGAGTGCTTGGGTCTGGTTAGGAGGGCACTGACTTTGCCTAGGTGCCCTTCTATGTTTCATGTAAAAATACAGGGAAAATCCCATTGTAGGAAATTCAATTAGGGTTAGGGTTTACGTCACCGGAACTCCTAGAGCCAAAATGGACAATTTTTCCGGGGGGCCAAAAAAAAAACGTACTCGGAGAGTGCTGGGTATGGGTTAGGAGGTCACTGACGTTGAGGCTGCAATTCTATGTTTCTTGGTAAAAAATACATGGGAAAATCTCATTGGAGAAAATCCACTTCTTAAGGATAGGGATACTTCACCGGTTAAATCTTAGAGCAAATATGAACATCGCCAACAAACCGGAGTGCTGGGGTAGGAGGTAGGAGGGGCACTGAATTTCTAGGCTGCAATATTATGGTCCTGGTAAAATACATGGGAAAATCCATTGGAGAAAATTCCACTTAGGGTTAGGTTTTACGTTCACGTGAACTCTTAGGGCAAAATGGACATCGCAACAAAACTAGGAGTGCATGGGTATGGTTAGGAGGGCACTGACTTTTCTAGGCTGCCCTTTCTATGTTTCATGGTAAAATACATGGGAAAATCCCATTGTAGGAAAATTCCACTTAGGGTTAGGGTTACGTCACCGTGAACTCATAGAGCAAAATGGACATCGCCAACGTACTCGGAGTGCTTGGGTATGGTTAGGAGGTCACTGACGTTTCTAGGCTGCAATATCTCATTGGAGGATAATTCCACTTAGGGTTAGGATTATGTCACCGTGAACTCTTAGAGCCAAATGGACATCGCCAACAAACTTGGAGTGCTTGGGTATGGTTAGGAGGGCACTGACTTTTCTAGGCTGCAATATCTATGTTTCCTGGTAAAATACATGGGAAAATCCCATTGGAGGAAAATTCCACTTAGGGTTAGGGTTACGTCACCGTGAACTCCTAGAGCAAAATGGACATCGCCAACGTACTCGGAGTGCTTGGGTATGGTTAGGAGGTCACTGACGTTTCTAGGCTGCAATATCTATGTTTCTTGGTAAAATACATGGGAAAATCTCATTGGAGGAAAATTCCCCTTAGGGATAGGGATACTTCACCGTTAAATCTTAGAGCAAATATGATATCGCCAACAAACTCGGAGTGCTTGGGTATGGTTAGGAGGGCACTGAATTTTCTAGGCTGCAATATCTATTTTTCCTGGTAAAATACATGGGAAAATCCCATTGGAGAAAAATTCCACTTAGGGTTAGGTTTACGTCATTGTGAACTCTTAGAACAAAATGGACATCGCCAACAAACTAGGAGTGCATGGGTATGGTTAGGAGGGCACTGACTTTTCTAGGCTGCCCTTTCTATGTTTCATGGTAAAATACATGGGAAAATCCCATTGTAGGAAAATTCCACTTAGGGTTAGGGTTACGTCACCGTGAACTCCTAGAGCAAAATGGACATCGCCAACGTACTCGGAGTGCTTGGGTATGGTTAGGAGGTCACTGACGTTTCTAGGCTGCAATACCTCATTGGAGGATAATTCCACTTAGGGTTAGGATTACGTCACCGTGAACTCTTAGAGCTAAATGGACATCGCCAACAAACTTGGAGTGCTTGGGTATGGTTAGGAGGGCACTGACTTTTCTAGGCTGCAATATCTATGTTTCCTGGTAAAATACATGGGAAAATCCCATTGGAGAAAAATTCCACTTAGGGTTAGTGTTACGTCACTGTGAACTCTTAGAGCAAAATGGACATCGCCAACAAACTAGGAGTGCATGGGTATGGTTAGGAGGGCACTGACTTTGCTAGGCTGCCCTTTCTATGTTTCATGGTAAAATACATGGGAAAATCCCATTGTAGGAAAATTCCACTTAGGGTTAGGGTTACGTCACCGTGAACTCCTAGAGCAAAATGGACATCGCCAACGTACTCGGAGTGCTTGGGTATGGATAGGAGGTCACTGACGTTTCTAGGCTGCAATATCTATGTTTCTTGGTAAAATACATGGGAAAATCTCATTGGAGGAAAATTCCACTTAGGGATAGGGATACTTCACCGTTAAATCTTAGAGCAAATATGACATCGCCAACAAACTCGGAGTGCTTGGGTATGGTTAGGAGGGCACTGAATTTTCTAGGCTGCAATATCTATGTTTCCTGGTAAAATACATGGGAAAATCCCATTGGAGAAAAAATCCACTTAGGGTTAGGTTTATGTCATTGTGAACTCTTAGAGCAAAATGGACATCGCCAACAAACTAGGAGTGCATGGGTATGGTTAGGAGGGCACTGACTTTTCTACGCTGCCCTTTCTATGTTTCATGGTAAAATACATGGGAAAATCCCATTGTAGGAAAATTCCACTTAGGGTTAGGGTTACGTCACCGTGAACTCCAAGAGCAAAATGGACATCGCCAACGTACTCGGAGTGCTTGGGTATGGTTAGGAGGTCACTGACGTTTCTAGGCTGCAATATCTCATTGGAGGATAATTCCACTTAGGGTTAGGACTACGTCACCGTGAACTCTTAGAGCCAAATGGACATCGCCAACAAACTTGGAGTGCTTGGGTATGGTTAGGAGGGCACTGACTTTTCTAGGCTGCAATATCTATGTTTCCTGGTAAAATACATGGGAAAATCCCATTGGAGAAAAATTCCACTTAGGGTTAGGGTTACGTCACTGTGAACTCTTAGAGCAAAATGGACATCGCCAACAAACTAGGAGTGCATGGGTATGGTTAGGAGGGCACTGACTTTGCTAGGCTGCCCTTTCTATTTTTCATGGTAAAATACATGGGAAAATCCCATTGTAGGAAAATTCCACTTAGGGTTAGGGTTACGTCACCGTGAACTCCTAGAGCAAAATGGACATCGCCAACGTACTCGGAGTGCTTGGGTATGGTTAGGAGGTCACTGATGTTTCTAGGCTACGCTATCTACGTTTCCTGGTAAAATACATGGGAAAATCCCATTGCAGGAAATTTCCACTTAGGGTTAGGGTTAGGTCACCATTAACCCGTACAAAAAAATAGACATCGCCAACAAACTCGGAGTGCTTGGGTATGGTTAGGAGGGCACTGAATTTTCTAGGCTGCAATATCTATTTTTCCTGGTAAAATACATGGGAAAATCCCATTGGAGAAAAATTCCACTTAGGGTTAGGTTTACGTCATTGTGAACTCTTAGAGCAAAATGGACATCGCCAACAAACTAGGAGTGCATGGGTATGGTTAGGAGGGCACTGACTTTTCTAGGCTGCCTTTCTATGTTTCATGGTAAAATACATGGGAAAATCCCATTGTAGGAAAATTCCACTTAGGGTTAGGGTTACGTCACCGTGAACTCCAAGAGCAAAATGGACATCGCCAACGTACTCGGAGTGCTTGGGTCTGGTTAGGAG
>NW_024099216.1:0-6402 GCF_016545835.1 Crotalus tigris
TTATACATTTGTGTCAAAAAAAAATTTTCACCTCTGGAGCACAAAAATCCCTGACCCCGGCATCAGGAATTTCCTTCCCTGGACACCAAAACGGCTCAATTTTTAAAAACTACAAAAAGCACCTTTTTTAAGCAGGAAATTTATCCCTGAATCCCATTCTGACATCCGTTTATACATTTGTGTCAAAAAAAAATTTTTTGCCTCCGGAGCACAAAAATCCCTGACCCCGGCATCAGGAATTTCCTTCCCCGGACACCAAAACGGCTCAATTTTTAAAAACTACAAAAAGCACCATTTTTAAGCATGAAATTTAACCCCGAATCTC
This sequence comes from Crotalus tigris, assembly GCF_016545835.1. Lineage (NCBI taxonomy): Eukaryota > Metazoa > Chordata > Lepidosauria > Squamata > Viperidae > Crotalus > Crotalus tigris. Next base: position 326 of record NW_024099216.1, read on the forward strand.
AATCTGACATCTGTTTTTACATTTGGCTGAAAAAAAAATTTTCACCTCCGGAGCACAAAAATCCCTGACCCCGGCATCAGGAATTTCCTTCCCCGGACACCAAAATGGCTCAATTTTTAAAAACTACAAAAAGCACCATTTTTAAGCATGAAAATTAACCCGAAATCCCATTCTGACATCCGTTTATACATTTGGGTCGAAAAAAATTTTTCGCCTCCGGAGCACAAAAATCCCTGACCCCGGCATGAGGAATTTCCTTCCCCGGACACCAAAACGGCTCAATTTTTAAAAACTACAAAAAGCACCATTTTTAAGCATGAAATTAAACCCCGAATCCCATTCTGACATCTGTTTTTACATTTGGGTGAAAAAAAAATTTTCACCTCTGGAGCACAAAAATACCTGACCCCGGCATCAGGAATTTCCTTCCCTGGAAATCAAACGTCTCAATTTTTAAAAAGTACGAAAAGAGCCTTTTTTAAGGATAAAATTTAACCCCGAATCCCATTCTGACATCCGTTTATACATTTGGGTCAAAAAAAAATTTTCACCTCTGGAGCACAAAAATCCCTGACCCCGGCATCAGGAATTTCCTTCCCCGGACACCAAAATGGCTCAATTTTTAAAAACTACAAAAAGCATCATTTTTAAGCATGAAAATTAACCCAAAATCCCATTCTGATATCCGTTTATACATTTGGGTCAAAAAAAAAATTTTCGCCTCCGGAGCAAAAAAATCCCTGACCCCGGCATCAGGAATTTCCTTCCCCGGACACCAAAACGGCTCAATTTTTAAGAACTACAAAAAGCACCATTTTTAAGCATGAAATTTAACCCCGAATCCCAGTCTGACATCTGTTTTTACATTTGGGTGAAAAAAAAATTTTCACCTCCGGAGCACAAAAATACCTGACCCCGGCATCAGGAATTTCCTTCCCCGGACACCAAAACGGCTCAATATTTAAAAACTACAAAAAGCACCATTTTTAAGCATGAAATTTAACCCCGAATCCCATTCTGACATCTGTTTTTACATTTGGGTGAAAAAAAAATTTTGACCTCCGGAGCACAAAAATAACTGACCCCGGCATCAGGAATTTCCTTCCCTGGACATCAACGTACTCAATTTTAAAAAAGTACGAAAAGAACCTTTTTTAGGATGAAAAATTTAAACCCCCGAATCAATTCATGACATCCGTTTATACATGTGGGTCAAAAAAAATTTTCACCTGGGAGCACAAACAACCTGACCCCTTTGATTTGGCATCAGTAGTTCCTCCCGGACACCAAAAATGGCTACAATTTTTAAAAACTACCAAAAAGCCACCATTTTTAAGCATGAAATTAACCCGAAATCCATTCTGACATCCGTTTATACATTTGGGTCGAAAAAAAATTTTCGCCTCCGGAGCACAAAAATCCCTGACCCCGGCATCAGGAATTTCCTTCCCCGGACACCAAAACGGCTCAATTTTTAAAAACTACAAAAAGCACCATTTTTAAGCATGAAATTTAACCCCGAATCCCATTCTGACATCGGTTTTTACATTTGGGTGAAAAAAAAATTTTCACCTCCGGAGCACAAAAATCCCTGACCCCGGCATCAGGAATTTCCTTCCCCGGACACCAAAACGGCTCAATTTTTAAAAACTAGAAAAAGGACCTTTTTTAAGCATTAAATTTAACCCCGAATCCCATTCGACATCGTTTATACATTTGGGTCAAAAAAAAATTTTCGCCTACAGAGAGACAAAAATCCCTGACCCGGCATCAGGAATTCCTCCCGGACACCAAAACGGCTCAATTTAAAACTACAAAAAGCACCATTTTTTAAAGCATGAAATGTAACCACGGAATCCCATGTGACATCTGTTTTTACATTTGGGTGAAAAAAAATTTTCACCACCGGAGCAAAAATACCTACCCCGCATCAGGAATGTCCTTACATGGACATCAACGTCTCAATTTTTAAAAACTACAAAAAGCATCATTTTTAAGCATGAAATTTAACCCGAAATCCCATTCTGACATCCGTTTTCACATTTGGGTGAAACAAAGATTTTCACCTCCGGAACACAAAAATCCCTGACCCCGGCATCAGGAATTTCCTTCCCTGGACACAAAAAGTGCTCAATTTTTGAAAACTACAAAAAGCACCATTTCTAAGGATGAAATTTAACCCGAAATCCCATTCTGACATCCGTTTATACATTTGGGTCAAAAAAAAATTTTCACCTCTGGAGCACAAAAATCCCTGACCCCGGGATCAGGAATTCCTTCCAATGGACACAATAAACGGTCAATTTTAAAAACTACAAAAAGCACCTTTTTAAGCATGAAATTATCCCTGAATCCATTCTGGACATCCCGTTTATTACATTGGGTCAAAAAAAATTTTCATCTCCGGAGCACAAAAAACTGTGACCCCGGCATCAGGAATTTCCTTCCCCTGAAACCAAAACGGCTCAATTTTTGAAAACTACAAAAAGCACCATTTTTAAGCATGAAATTAAACCCCGAATCCCATTCTGACATCTGTTTTTACATTTGGGTGAAAAAAAAATTTTCACCTCTGGAGCACAAAAATACCTGACCCCGGCATCAGGAATTTCCTTCCCTGGAAATCAAACATCTCAATTTTTAAAAAGTACGAAAAGAGCCTTTTTTAAGGATGAAATTTAACCCCGAATCCCATTCTGACATCCGTTTATACATTTGGGTCAAAAAAAAATTTTCACCTCTGGAGCACAAAAATCCCTGACCCCGGCATCAGGAATTTCCTTCCCCGGACACCAAAATGGCTCAATTTTTAAAAACTACAAAAAGCATCATTTTTAAGCATGAAAATTAACCCAAAATCCCATTCTGATATCCGTTTATACATTTGGGTCAAAAAAAAAATTTTCGCCTCCGGAGCAAAAAAATCCATGACCCCGGCATCAGGAATTTCCTTCCCCGGACACCAAAACGGCTCAATTTTTAAAAACTACAAAGAGCACCATTTTTAAGCATGAAATTTAACCCCGAATCCCATTCTGACATCTGTTTTTACATTTGGGTGAAAAAAAAATTTTCACCTCCGGAGCACAAAAATACCTGACCCCGGCATCAGGAATTTCCTTCCCAGGACACCAAAAACGGCTCAATATTAAAAACTACAAAAAGCACCATTTGTAAGCATGAAATTTAACCCCGAAGCCCAATCTGACGTCCGTTTATACATTTGGTTGAAAAAAAAAATTTCACCTCCGGAGCACAAAAATCCCTGACCCCGGCATCAGGAATTTCCTTCCCTCAACACCAAAATGGGTCAGTTTTTTAAAACTAAAAAAGCACCATTTTTATGCATGAAATTTAACCCCGAATCCCAATCTGACGTCCGTTTATACATTTGGTTGAAAAAAAAAATTTCACGTCCGGAGCACAAAAATCCCTGACCCCGGCATCAGGAATTTCCTTCCCCGGACACCAAAATGGCTCAATTTTTAAAAACTACAAAAAGCACCATTTTTAAGCATGAAAATTAACCCGAAATCCCATTCTGACATCCGTTTATACATTTGGGTCGAAAAAAAATTTTCGCCTCCGGAGCACAAAAATCCCTGACCCCGGCATCAGGAATTTCCTTCCCTGGACACCAAAATGGCTCAATTTTGAAAAACTACAACAAGCACCATTTTTATGCATTGCAAATTAAACCCCGAATCCATTCTGCATCTGTTTGTAACATTTGGGTGAAAAAAAAATGTTTCACCTCCGCGTAGCACAAAAATACCTGACCCGGCATCAGGAATGTCCTTCCCTGGACATCAAACGTCTCAATTTTTAAAACAAGTACAAAAAGCACCATTTTTAAGCATGAAAATAACACGAAATCCCATTTGGACATCCATTATACATTTGGGTCAAAAAAACTTCGCCTCCCAGAGCAACAAAAATCCCTGACCCCGGCATCAGGAATTTCCTTCCCCGGACACCAAAACGGCTCAATTTTTAAAAACTACAAAAAGCACCATTTTTAAGCATGAAATTTAACCCCAAATCCCATTCTGACATCTGTTTTTACATTTGGGTGAAAAAAAAATTTTAACCTCCGGAGCAAAAAAATACCTGACCCCGGCATCAGGAATGTCCTTCCCTGGACATCAAACGTCTCAATTTTTAAAAACTACAAAAAGCATCATTTTTAAGCATGAAATTTAACCCGAAATCCCATTCTGACGTCCGTTTTCGCATTTGGGTGAAACAAAGATTTTCACCTCCGGAACACAAAAATCCCTGACCCCGGCATCAGGAATTTCCTTCCCTGGACACAAAAATTGCTCAATTTTTGAAAACTACAAAAAGCACCATTTCTAAGGATGAAATTTAACCCGAAATCCCATTCTGACATCCGTTTATACATTTGGGTCAAAAAAAAATTTTCACCTCTGGAGCACAAAAATCCCTGACCCCGGCATCAGGAATTTCCTTCCCTGGACACATAAACGGCTCAATTTTTAAAAACTACAAAAAGCACCTTTTTTAAGCATGAAATTTATCCCTGAATCCCATTCTGACATCCGTTTATACATTTGGGTCAAAAAAATATTTTCACCTCTGGAGCACAAAAATCCCTGACCCCGGCATCAGGACTTTCCTTCCCCGGACACCAAAACGGCTCAATTTTTAAACTACAAAGCACCATTTTTAATCATGAAATTTACCCCGAATCCAATTCTGACATCCGTTTATACATTTGGGTCAAAAAAAATTTTCACCTCTGGGCACAAAAATACCTGACCCCGGCATCAGGAATTTCCTTCCCTGGACATCAAACGTCTCAATTTTTAAAAAGTACTAAAAGAACCTTTTTTAAGCATGAAATTTAACCCCGAATCCCATTTTGACATCCGTTTATACATTTGGGTCAAAAAAAAATTTTCACCTCTGGAGCACAAAAATCCCTGACCCCGGCATCAGGAATTTCCTTCCCTGGACACCAAAAACGGCTCAATTTTTAAAAACTACAAAAAGCACCTTTTTTAAGCATGAAATTTATCCCTGAATCCCATTCTGACATCCGTTTATACATTTGGGTCAAAAAAAAATTTTCGCCTCCAGAGCACAAAAATCCCTGACCCCGGCATCAGGAATTTCCTTCCCCGGACACCAAAACGGCTCAATTTTTAAAAACTACAAAAAGCACCATTTTTAAGCATGAAATTTAACCCCGAATCCCATTCTGACATCTGTTTTTACATTTGTGTGAAAAAAAAATTTTCACCTCCGGAGCACAAAAATACCTGACCCCGGCATCAGGAATTTCCTTCCCTGGACATCAAACGTCTCAATTTTTAAAAATTACAAAAAGAACCTTTTTTAAGGATGAAATTTTACCCCGAAATCCATTCTGACATCCGTGATTCACGATTTTGGTGAACAAAAATTTTTCCGCCTCCGGAGCACAAAATCCCTGACCCGGCATCAGAAATTTCCTTCCCTGGACACAAAAATTCTCAATTTTTGAAAACTACAAAAGCACGCATTTTAAGGATGAAATTTAACGACCCCGAAATCCATTCATGACATCCTTTATACATTTGGGTCAAAAAAAGTTTTTCCACCTCTGGAGCACGAAAATCCCTGACCCCGGCATCAGGAATTTCCTTCCCTGGACACCAAAAACGGCTCAATTTTTAAAAACTACAAAAAGCACCATTTTTAAGCATGAAATTTAACCCCGAATCCCATTCTGACATCTGTTTTTACATTTGGGTGAAAAAAAAATTTTCACCTTTTTTAAAAAGTACGAAAAGAACCTTTTTTAAGGATGAAATTTAACCCCAAATCCCATTTTGACATCCGTTTATACATTTGGGTCAAAAAAATATTTTCACCTCTGGAGCACAAAAATCCCTGACCCCGGCATCAGGAATTTCCTTCCCTGGACACCAAAAACGGCTCAATTTTTAAAAACTACAAAAAGCACCTTTTTTAAGTATGAAATTTATCCCTGAATCCCATTCTGACATCCGTTTATACATTTGGGTCAAAAAAAAAATTTTCACATCCGGAGCACAAAAATCCCTGACCCC
>NW_024099217.1:0-4634 GCF_016545835.1 Crotalus tigris
TTTTACATTAGGGTAAAAAAAATTTTCATCTCTGGAGAACAAAAAATCCATGACCCCGGCATCAGGAATTTCCTTCCCTGGATACCAAAACAGCTCAATTTTTGATAACTAGAAAAGGCACCATTTTTAAGCATGAAATTTAACCCCGAATCCCATTCTGAGGTCCGTTTTTACATTAGGGTCAAAAAATATTTTCATCTCTGGAGGACAAAAAATCCATGACCCCGGCATCAGGAATTTCCTTCCCTGTATACCAAAACGGCTCAATTTTTGAAAACTAGAAGAAGCACCATTTTTAAGCATGAAATTTAACCCCAAATCCGATTCTGAGGTCCGTTTTTAATTTCAGTCAAAAAAAAATTTTCATCTTTGGAGCAGAAAAATCCATGATCCCGGCATCAGGAATTTCCTTCCCTGGATACCAAAACGGCTCAATGTTTGAAAACTAGAAGAAGCACCATTTTTAAGCATGAAATTTAACCCCGAATCCCATTCTGAGCTCCGTTTTTACATTTGGGTCAAAAAAAAATTTTCATCTCTGGAGCACAAAAAATCCATGACCCCGGCATCAGGAATTGCCTTCCCTGTATACCAAAAAGGCTCAATTTTTGAAAACTAGAAGAAGCACCATTTTTAAGCATGAAATTTACCCGAAACCCATTATGAGGTCCGTTTTTACATTTAGTCAAAAAAATTTTTTCATCTCTGTGAGCACAAAAATCTATGACCTACGGCCATCAGGAAAATTTCCTCCCTGATACCAAAACGGTCTCAATTTTTGAAAATTAGAAGAAAGCACCATTTTCAAGCATTAATTTAACCCCGAATTCCATCTGAGGTCCGTTTTTACATTTCAGGCAAAAAAAATTTTTCATCTCCGGAGCACCAAAAATCCGTGCCCCCGGGATCAGGAATTCCCTCCCTGGATACCAAAACGGCTCAATTTTTGAAAACTAGGAAAAAGCACCATTTTTGAAGCATGCAATTTAACCCCGAATCCCATTCTGAGCTCCGTTTTTACATTTGGGTAAAAAAAAAATTTTCATTTCCGGAGCACAAAAATATGTGACCGCCGCATCAGGAATTTCCCTCCCTGGATACCAAAACGGCTCAATTTTTGATAACTAGAAAAAGCACAATTTTTAAGCATGAAATTTAACCCCTAATCCGATTCTGAGGTCAGTTTTTACATTTCAGTCAAAAAAAAATTTTCATCTTTGGAGCAGAAAAATCTATGACCCCGGCATCAGGAATTTCCTTCCCTGGATACCAAAACAGCTCAATTTTTGATAACTAGAAAAAGGACCATTTTTAAGCATGAAATTTAACCCCGAATCCGATTCTGAGGTCCGTTTTTACATTTGGTTCAAAAAAAATTTTCATCTTTGGAGCAGAAAAATCTATGACCCCGGTATAAGGAATTTCCTTCCCTGGATACCAAAACGGCTCAATTTTTGATAACTAGAAAAGCCACCATTTTTAAGCATGAATAACCCGAATCCCATTCTGAGGTCCGTTTTTACATTAGAGTCAAAAAATATTTTCATCTCTGGAGGACAAAAAATCCATGACCCCGGCATCAGGAATTTCCTTCCCTGTATACCAAAACGGCTCAATTTTTGAAAACTAGAAGAAGCACCATTTTTAAGCATGAAATTTAACCCCAAATCCGATTCTGAGGTCCATTTTTAATTTCAGTCAAAAATAAATTTTCATCTTTGGAGCAGAAAAATCCATGATCCCGGCATCAGGAATTTCCTTCCCTGGATACCAAAACGGCTCAATGTTTGAAAACTAGAAGAAGCACCATTTTTAAGCATGAAATTTAACCCCGAATCCCATTCTGAGCTCCGTTTTTACATTTGGGTCAAAAAAAAATTTTCATCTCTGGAGAACAAAAAATCCGTGGCCCCGGCATCAAGAATTTTCTTCCCTGTATACCAAAACGGCTCAATTTTTGAAAACTAGAAAAAGCACCATTTTTAAGCATGAAATTTAACCCCGAACCCCATTCTGAGGTCCGTTTTTACATTTTAGTCAAAAAAAAATTTTCATCTCTGGAGCACAAAAATCTATGACCCCGGCATCAGGAATTTCCTTCCCTGTATACCAAAACGGCTCAATTTTTGAAAATTAGAAGAAGCACCATTTTCAAGCATTATATTTAACCCCGAATCCCATTCTGAGGTCCGTTTTTACATTTCAGTCAAAAAAAATTTTTCATCTCCAGAGCACAAAAATCCGTGACCCCGGGATCAGGAATTTCCCTCCCTAGATACCAAAACGGCTCAATTTTTGAAAACTAGAAAAAGCACCATTTTTAAGCATGCAATTTAACCCCGAATCCCATTCTGAGCTCCGTTTTTACATTTGGGTCAAAAAAAAATTTTCATTTCCGGAGCACAAAAATACGTGACCGCGGCATCAGGAATTTCCCTCCCTGGATACCAAAACGGCTCAATTTTTGATAACTAGAAAAAGCACAATTTTTAAGCATGAAATTTAACCCCGAATCCGATTCTGAGGTCCATTTTTACATTTGGTTCAAAAAAAAATTTCCATCTTTGGAACAGAAAAATCTATGACCCCGGCATCAGGAATTTCCTTCCCTGGATACCAAAACAGCTCAATTTTTGATAACTAGAAAAAGGACCATTTTTAAGCATGAAATTTAACCCCGAATCCCATTCTGAGGTCCGTTTTTACATTTGGGTCAAAAAGATTTTTCATCTTTGTAGCAGCAAAATCTATGTCCCCGACATCAGGAATTTACTTCCCTAGATACCAAAACGGCTTAATTTTTGAAAATTAGAAGAAGCATCATTTTTAAGCATGAAATTTAACCCCGAATCCCATTCTGAGGTCCGTTTTTACATTTGGGTCAAAAAAAATTTTCATCTCCAGAGCACAAAAATCCGTGACCCCGACATCAGGAATTTACTTCCCTAGATACCAAAACGGCTTAATTTTTTTAAATTAGAAGAAGCACCATTTTTAAGCATGAAATTTAACCCCGAATCCCATTCTGAGGTCCGTTTTTACATTTGGGTCAAAAAGATTTTTCATCTTTGAAGCAGCAAAATCTATGTCCCCGACATCAGGAATTTACTTCCCTGGATAGCCAAAAACAGCTCAATTTTTGCTAACTAGAAAAGGACATTTTGTAAGCATGAAATTTAACACGAATCCCATTCTGAGGTCCGTTTTTACATTGCAAGTCAAAAAAAAATTTTTCATCTTTGGAGCATGCAAATCTATTCACCGGGCATAAGGAACTTTACTTACCTAGATACCAAAACAGGCTTAATTTTTGAAAATTAGAAAAGCATCATTTTTAAGCAGAGAATTTAACCCCGAATCCCATTCTGAGGTCCGTTTTTACAATTGAGTAAAAAAAAAATTTTCATCTTTGGAGCAGAAAAATCTATGACCCCGGGATCAGGAATTTCCTTCCCTGGATACCAAAACAGCTCAATTTTTGATAACTAGAAAAAGCACCATTTTTAAGCATGAAATTTAACCCCGAATCCCATTCTGAGGTCTGTTTTTACATTAGGGTCAAAAAATATTTTCATCTCTGGAGGACAAAAAATCCATGACCCCGTCATCAGGAATTTCCCTCCCTGGATACCAAAACGGCTCAATTTTTGAAAACTAGAAAAAGCACCATTTTAAGCATGAAATTTAACCACGAATCCCATTCTGAGGTCCGTTTTTACATTTGGGTCAAAAATTTTTTTCATCTTTGGAGGACAAAAAATCCATGACCCCAGCATCAGGAATTTCCTTCCCTGTATACCAAAACAGCTCAATTTTTGATAACTAGAAAAAGCACCATTTTTAAGCATGAAATTTAACCCCGAATCCCATTCTGAGGTCCGTTTTTACATTAGGGTCAAAAAAAAAATTTTTCATCTCTGGAGAACAAAAAATCCATGACCCCAGCATCAGGAATTTCCTTCCCTGGAGACCAAAACAGCTCAATTTTTGATAACTAGAAAAAGCACCATTTTTAAGCATGAAATTTAACCCCAAATCCGATTCTGAGGTCCGTTTTTACATTTCAGTCAAAAAAAAATTTTCATCTTTGGAGCAGAAAATCCATGACCCCGGCATCAGGAATTTCCTTCCCTGTATACCAAAACGGCTCAATTTTTGAAAACTAGAAGAAGCACCATTTTTAAGCATGAAATTTAACCCCGAATCCCATTCTGAGGTCCGTTTTTACATTTGGGTCAAAAAAAATTTTTCATTTCCGGAGCACAAAAATACGTGACTGCGGCATCAGCAATTTCCTTCCCTGGATACCAAAACGGCTCAATTTGTGAAAACTAGAAAAAGCACCATTTTAAGCATGAAATTTAACCCCGAACCCCATTCTGAGGTCCGTTTTTACATTTTAGTCAAAAAAAATTTTTCATCTCTGGAGCACAAAAATCTATGAACCCGGCATCAGGAATTTACTTCCCTGGATACCAAAACGGCTCAATATTTGAAAATTAGAAGAAGCACCATTTTCAAGCATTATATTTAACCCCGGATCCCATTCTGAGGTCCGTTTTTACATTTCAGTCAAAAAAAATTTTTCATCTCCGGAGCACAAAAATCCGTGAACCCGGCATCAGGAATTTCCC
>NW_024099218.1:0-6162 GCF_016545835.1 Crotalus tigris
CCGGAGCACAAAAATCCCTGACCCTGGCATCAGGAATTTTCTTCCCTGGACCGCAAAACGTCTCAATTTTAAAAACTACAAAAAGCACCTTTTTTAAGCATGAAATTTAACCCCGAATCCCATTCTGACGTCCATTTATACATTTGGGTGAAAAAACAAATTTCACCTCCGGAGCACAAAAATCCCTGACCCCGGCATCAGGAATTTCCTTCCGTGGACCGCAAAACGTCTCAATTATAAAAACTACAAAAAGCACCTTTTTAAAGCATGAAATTTAACCCCGAATCCCATTCTGACGTCCGTTTATACATTTGGGTGAAAAAAAAATTTTCACCACCGGAGCACAAAAATCCCTGACCCCGGTATCAGGAATTTCCTTCGCTGGACACCAAAACGCCTCAATTTTTAAAAACTAAAAAAGGACCATTTTTAAGCTTGAAATTTAACCCCGAATCCAATTCTGATGTCCGTTTATACATTTGTGTCAAAAAAAAATTTTCACCTCCGGAGCACAAAAATCCCTGACCGCGGCATCAGGAATTTCCTTCCCTGGACACCAAAACGGCTCAATTTTTAAAAACTAAAAAAGGACCATTTTTAAGCTTGAAATTCAACCCCGAATCCCATTCTGACGTCCGTTTATACATTTTGGTCAAAAAAAAATTTTCAGCTGGGGAGCACAAAAATCCCTGACCGCGGCATCAGGAATTTCCTTCCTTGGACACCAAAACGGCTCAATTTTTAAAAACTAAAAAAGGACCATTTTTAAGCTTGAAATTTAACCCCGAATCCCATTCTGACGTCTGTTTTTACATTTTGGTCAAAAAAAAATTTTCACCTGGGGATTACAAAAATCCCTGACCGCGGCATCAGGAATTTCCTTCGCTGGACACCAAAACGGCTCAATTTTTAAAAACTAAAAAAGGACCATTTTTAAGCATGAAATTTAACCCCGAATCCCATTCTGACGTCAGTTTATACATTTGGGTCAAAAAAAAAATTTCACCTCCAGAGCACAAAATCCCTGACCCTGGCATCAGGGATTTCCTTCCCTTGACACCAAAAACGGCTCAATTTTTTAAAAACTAAAAAGGACCATTTTTAAGCTTGAATTTAACCCCGAATTCCAATTATCATCGTTTATACATTTGTGTCAAAAAAAATTTTCACCTCCGGAGCACAAAAATCCCTGACCGCGGCATCAGGACTTTCCTTCCCTGGACCGCAAAACGTCTCAATTTTAAAAACTACAAAAAGCACCTTTTTTAAGCATGAAATTTAACCCCGAATCCCATTCTGACGTTCGTCTATACATTTGGGTGAAAAAAAATTTTCACCACCGGAGCACAAAAATCCCTGACCGCGGCATCAGGAATTTCCTTCGCTGGACACCAAAACGGCTCAATTTTTAAAAACTAAAAAAGGACCATTTTTAAGCTTGAAATTTAACCCCGAATCCCATTCTGACGTCCGTTTATACATTTTGGTCAAAAAAAAATTTTCACCTGGGGAGCACAAAAATCCCTGACCGCGGCATCAGGAATTTCCTTCCTTGGACACCAAAACGGCTCAATTTTTAAAAACTAAAAAAGGACCATTTTTAAGCTTGAAATTTAACCCCGAATCCCATTCTGACGTCTGTTTTTACATTTCGGTGAAACAAAAATTTTCACCTCCAAGTACAAAAATCCCTGACCCCGGCATCAGGAATTTCCTTCCCTGGACACCAAAACGTTTCAATTTTAAAAACTACAAAAAGCACCTTTTTTAAGCATGAAATTTAACCCCGAATCCCATTCTGACGTCAGTTTATGCATTTGGGTCAAAAAAAAAATTTCACCTCCAGAGCACAAAACTCCCTGACCCTGGCATCAGGAATTTCCTTCCCTTGACACCAAAACGGCTCAATTTTTAAAAACTAAAAAAGGACCATTTTTCAGCTTGAAATTTAACCCCGAATCCAATTCTGACGTCTGTTTTTATATTTGGGTGAAAAAAAATTTTCACCACCGGAGCACAAAATTCCCTGACCCTGGAATCAGGAATTTCCCTCCCTGGACACCAAAACGTCTCAATTTTAAAAACTACAAAAAGCACCTTTTTTAAGCATGAAATTTAACCCCGAATCCCATTCTGACGTCCGTCTATACATTTGGGTGAAAAAAATTTTCACCACCGGAGCACAAAAATCCCTGACCGCGGCATCAGGAATTTCCTTCCCTTGACACCAAAACGGCTCAATTTTTAAAAACTAAAAAAGGACCATTTTTAAGCTTGAAATTTAACCCCGAATCCAATTCTGACGTCTGTTTATACATTTGTGTCAAAAAAAAATTTTCACCTCCGGAGCACAAAAATCCCTGACCGCGGCATCAGGAATTTCCTTCCCTGGACACCAAAACGGCTCAATTTTTAGAAACTAAAAATGGACCATTTTTAAGCTTGAAATTTAACCCCGAATCGCATTCTGACGTCGGTTTTTATATTTGGGTGAAACAAAAATTTTCACCTCCACTGCACAAAAATCCCTCACCGCGGCATCAGGAATTTCCTTCCCTGGACCGCAAAACGTCATAATTTTAAAAACTACAAAAAGCACCTTTTTTAAGCATGAAATTTAACCCGACAATCCATTCTGACGTCCGTCTATAAATTGGGGTGAAAAAAATTTTCACCACTGGAGCACCAAAATCCACTGGACCGCGGCTCAGGAATTTTCTTCGCTGACACCAAAACGGCCTCAATTTGAAAAACTAAAAACAAGGACCATTTTCAAGCTTTGAAATTAACCCAAATCAATTGCTGACGTCCGTTTTATACATTTGGTCAAAAAAAAAATTTTCACCTGGCAGCACAAAAATCCCTGACCGCCGGCATCAGATTTCATTCCTTGAGACACCAAAACGGATCAATTTAAAACTAAAAAAGGACCATTTTTAAGCTTGAAATTTAACCCCGAATCCCATTCTGACGTCGGTTTTTACATTTCGGTGAAACAAAAATTTTCACCTCCAAGTACAAAAATCCCTGACCCCGGCATCAGGAATTTCCTTCCCTGGACACCAAAACGTTTCTATTTTAAAAACTACAAAAGCACCTTTTTTAAGCATGAAATTTAACCCCGAATCCCATTCTGACGTCAGTTTATACATTTGGGTCAAAAAAAAATTTTCACCTCCAGAGCACAAAAATCCCTGACCCTGGCATCAGGAATTTCCTTCCCTTGACACCAAAACGGCTCAATTTTTAAAAACTAAAAAAGGACCATTTTTCAGCTTGAAATTTAACCCCGAATCCAATTCTGACGTCTGTTTTTATATTTGGGTGAAAAAAAATTTTCACCACCGGAGCACAAAAATCCCTGACCCTGGAATCAGGAATTTCCCTCCCTGGACACCAAAACGTCTCAATTTTAAAAACTACAAAAAGCACCTTTTTTAAGCATGAAATTTAACCCCGAATCCCATTCTGACGTCCGTCTATACATTTGGGTGAAAAAAATTTTCATCACCGGAGCACAAAAATCCCTGACCGCGGCATCAGGAATTTCCTTCGTTGGACACCAAAACGGCTCAATTCTTAAAAACTAAAAAAGGACCATTTTTAAGCTTGAAATTTAACCCCGAATCCCATTCTGACGTCCGTTTATACATTTTGGTCAAAAAAAAATTTTCACCTGGGGAGCACAAAAATCCCTGACCGAGGCATCAGGAATTTCCTTCCTTGGACACCAAAACGGCTCAATTTTTAAAAACTAAAAAAGGACCATTTTTAAGCTTGAAATTTAACCCCGAATCCCATTCTGACGTCTGTTTTTACATTTCGGTGAAACAAAAATTTTCACCTCCAAGTACAAAAATCCCTGACTCCGGCATCAGGAATTTCCTTCCCTGGACTCCAAAACGTTTCAATTTTAAAAACTACAAAAAGCACCTTTTTTAAGCATGAAATTTAACCCCGAATCCCATTCTGACGTCAGTTTATGCATTTGGGTCAAAAAAAAAATTTCACCTCCAGAGCACAAAACTCCCTGACCCTGGCATCAGGAATTTCCTTCCCTTGACACCAAAACGGCTCAATTTTTAAAAACTAAAAAAGGACCATTTTTCAGCTTGAAATTTAACCCCGAATCCAATTCTGACGTCTGTTTTTATATTTGGGTGAAAAAAAATTTTCACCACCGGAGCACAAAATCCCTGACCCTGGAGCATCGGAATTTCCCTCCCTGGACACCAAAGACGTCTCATTTTTAAAAACTACAAAAAGCACCTTGTTTAAAGCATGACATTTAACCCAGAATCCCTTCTGGGGACGTCCGTCTAACATTTGGGTGAAAAAAATTTTCACCACGGGAGCACAAAAATCCCTGACCCGCGGCATCAGGAATGTTCTTCCTTGACACCACAAAACGGCTCAATTTTTAAAAACTAAAAAGGACCATTTTTAAGCTTGCAATTAACCCCCCTAATCAATTCTGACGTCTGTTTATACTTTTGTGTCAAAAAAAAATTTTTCACCTCGGAGGCACAAAAATCCATGACCGCGGCATCAGGAATTTCCTTCCCTGGACACCAAAACGGCCATTTTTAGAAACTTAAAATGGACCATTTTTAAGCTTGAAATTTAACCCCGAATCGCATTCTGACGTCGGTTTTTATATTTGGGTGAAACAAAAATTTTCACCTCCACTGCACAAAAATCCCTCACCGCGGCATCAGGAATTTCCTTCCCTGGACCGCAAAACGTCATAATTTTAAAAACTACAAAAAGCACCTTTTTTAAGCATGAAATTTAACCCCGAATCCCATTCTGACGTCCGTCTATACATTTGGGTGAAAAAAAATTTTCACCACTGGAGCACAAAAATCCCTGACCGCGGCCTCAGGAATTTTCTTCGCTGGACACCAAAACGGCTCAATTTTTAAAAACTAAAAAAGGACCATTTTTAAGCTTGAAATTTAACCCAGAATCCAATGCTGACGTCCGTTTATACATTTTGGTCAAAAAAAATTTTCACCTGGGCAGCACAAAAATCCCTGACCGCGGCATCAGGAATTTCCTTCCTTGGACACCAAAACGGCTCAATTTTTAAAAACTAAAAAAGGACCATTTTTAAGCTTGAAATTTAACCCCGAATCCCATTCTGACGTCAGTTTATACATTTGGGTCAAAAAAAAATTTTCACCTCCGGAGCACAAAAATCCCTGACCGCGGCATCAGGAATTTCCTTCCCTGGACACCAAAACGTTTCAATTTTAAAAACTACAAAAAGCACCTTTTTTAAGCATGAAATTTAACCCCGAATCCCATTCTGACGTCAGTTTATGCATTTGGGTCAAAAAAAAAATTTCACCTCCAGAGCACAAAACTCCCTGACCCTGGCATCAGGAATTTCCTTCCCTTGACACCAAAACGGCTCAATTTTTAAAAACTAAAAAAGGACCATTTTTCAGCTTGAAATTTAACCCCGAATCCAATTCTGACGTCTGTTTTTATATTTGGGTGAAAAAAAATTTTCACCACCGGAGCACAAAAATCCCTGACCCCGGCATCAGGAATTTCCTTCCCTGGACCGCAAAACGTCTCAATTTTAAAAACTACAAAAAGCACCTTTTTTAAGCATGAAATTTAACCCCGAATCCCATTCTGACGTCCGTCTATACATTTGGGTGAAAAAAAAATTTCACCACCGGAGCACAAAAATCCCTGACCGCGGCATCAGGAATTTCCTTCGCTGGACACCAAAACGGCTCAATTTTTAAAAACTAAAAAAGGACCATTTTTAAGCTTGAAATTTAACCCCGAATCCCATTCTGACGTCCGTTTATACATTTTGGTCAAAAAAAAAATTTCACCTGGGGTGCACAAAAATCCCTGACCGCGGCATCAGGAATTTCCTTCCTTGGACACCAAAACGGCTCAATTTTTAAAAACTAAAAAAGGACCATTTTTAAGCTTGAAATTTAACCCCGAATCGCATTCTGACGTCGGTTTTTACATTTGGGTGAAAAAAAATTTTCACCTCGGAGCACAAAAATCCCTGACCCCGGCATCAGGAATTTCCTTCCCTGGACACCAAAACGGCTCAATTTTTAAAAAGAACAAAAAGCACCTTTTTTAAGCATGAAATTTAACCCCGAATCCCATACTGACGTCTGTTTA
>NW_024099219.1:0-5049 GCF_016545835.1 Crotalus tigris
TGAAATTTAACTCCGAATCCAATATTGATGTCCGTTTTTACATTTCGGTCAAAAAAAATTTTTCACCTCCAGAGCACAAAAATCCCTGACCCCGGCATCAGGAATTTCCTTCCCCCGACACCAAAATGGCTCAATTTTTAAGAACTAGAAAAAGCACAATTTTTAAGCATGAAATTTAATCCCGAATCCCATTCTGAGGTCCGTGTTTTCATGTGGGTCAAAAAAAATTTTTCACCTCCTGAGCACAAAAATCCCTGACCCCGGCATCAGGAATTTCCTTCCCTGGACACCAAAACGGTTCAATTTTTGAAAACTAGAAAAAGCACCATTTTTAAGCCTGAAATTTAACCCCGAATCCGATTCTGAGGTCCATTTTCACATTTGGGCCAAATAAAAATTTTCACCTCCTGAGCACAAAAATCCCTGACCCCGGCATCAGGAATTTACTTCCTTGGACACCAAAACGGCTCAATTTTTAAAAACTAGAAAAAACACCATTTTTAAGCCTGAAATTTAACCCTGAATCCCATTATGAGGTCCGTTTTCACATTTGGGTCAAAAAAAAATTTCACCTCCTGAGCACAAAAATCCCTGACCCCGGCATCAGGAATTTCCTTCCCTGGACACCAAAACGGCTCAATTTTTGAAAACTAGAAAAAGCCCCATTTTTAAGCATGAAATTTAACCCTGAATCCGATTCCGAGGTCCATTTTCACATTTGGGCCAAATAAAAATTTTCACCTCCTGAGAACAAAAATCGCTGACCCCGGCATCAGAAATTTCCTTCCCCAGACACGAAAATGGCTCAATTTTTAAGAACTAGAAAAAGCACAATTTTTAAGCATGAAATTTAACCCCGAATCCCATTATGAGGTCCGTTTTTTCATTTGGGTCCAAAAAAAATTTTCACCTCCTGAGCACAAAAATCCGTGACCCCGGCATCAGGAATTTCCTTCCCCAGACACCAAAATGGCTCAATTTTTAAGAACTAGAAAAAGCACAATTTTTAAGCATGAAATTTAACCCCGAATCCGATTCCGAGGTCCATTTTTTCATTTGGGTCAAAAAAAATTTTCACCTCCTGAGCACAAAAATCCCTGACCGCGGCATCAGGAATTTCCTTCCCTGGACACCAAAACGGTTCAATTTTTGAAAACTAGAAAAAGCACCATTTTTAAGCATGAAATTTAACCACGAATCCGATTCCGAGGTCCATTTTCACATTTGGGCCAAATAAAAATTTTCACCTCCTGAGCAGAAAAATCCCTGACCCCGGCATCAGGAATTTCCTTCCCCAGACACCAAAATGGCTCAATTTTTAAGAACTACAAAAAGCACAATTGTTAAGCATGAAATTTAACCCCGAATCCGATTCCGAGGTCTGTTTTTACATTTGGGCCAAATAAAAATTTTCACCTCCTGAGAAGAAAAATCCCTGACCCCGGCATCAGGAATTTCCTTCCCCAGACACCAAAACGGCTCAATTTTTAAAAACTAGAAAAAGCACAATTTTTAAGCATGAAATTTAACGTCGAATCGATTCCGAGTCCATTTTCACATTTGGGCCAAATAAAATTTTACCTACCTGAGCACAAAAAATCCCTGACCCGGCATCAGGGAATTTCCTTCCTTGGACAACCAAAACGGCCTCAATTTTTAAAAAACTAGAAAAAAACACCATTTTTAAGCCTGAAATTTAACCTGAATCCCATTCCTAGGTCGTTTTCACATTTGGGTCAAAAAAAATTTCACCTCCTGAGCACAAAAATCCTGACCCCGGCTCAGGAATTTCCTCCCCAGACACCAACCAAAACCGGATCCATTTTTAAAAACTAGAAAAGAGACATTTTTAAGCATGGAAAAATTAACCCCGAATCCGATTCCGAGGTCCAGTTTCACACTGGCGAATAAAAATTTTCACCTCCTGAGCACAAAAATCCCTGACCCCGGCATCAGGAATTTCCTTCCCCAGACACCAAAATGGCTCAATTTTTAAGAACTAGAAAAAGCACAATTTTTAAGCATGAAATTTAACCCCGAATCCGATTACGAGGTCCGTTTTTTCATTTGGGTCAAAAAAAAATTTTCACCTCCTGATCACAAAAATCCCTGACCCCGGCATCAGGAATTTCCTTCCCTGGACACCAAAACGGTTCAATTTTTGAAAACTAGAAAAAGCACCATTTTTAAGCCTGAAATTTAACCCCGAATCCGATTCCGAGGTCCATTTTCACATTTGGGCCAAATAAAAATTTTCACCTCCTGAGCACAAAAATCCCTGACCCCGGCATCAGGAATTTCCTTCCTTGGACCCCAAAACGGCTCAATTTTTAAAAACTAGAAAAAAACACCATTTTTAAGCCTGAAATTTAACCCTGAATCCCATTATGAGGTCCGTTTTCACATTTGGGTCAAAAAAAAATTTCACCTCCTGAGCACAAAAATCCCTGACCCCGGCATCAGGAATTTCTTTCCCTGGACACCAAAACGGCTCAATTTTTGAAAACTAGAAAAAGCCCCATTTTTAAGCATGAAATTTAACCCTGAATCCGATTCCAAGGTCCATTTTCACATTTGGGCCAAATAAAAATTTTCACCTCCTGAGAACAAAAATCGCTGACCCCGGCATCAGAAATTTCCTTCCCCAGACACGAAAATGGCTCAATTTTTAAGAACTAGAAAAAGCACAATTTTTAAGCATGAAATTTAACCCCGAATCCCATTATGAGGTCCGTTTTTTCATTTGGGTCCAAAAAAATTTTTCACCTCCTGAGCACTAAAATCCCTGACCCCGGCATCAGGAATTTCCTTCCCCAGACACCAAAATGGCTCATTTTTAAAAAGTACAAAAAGCACCATTTTTAAGCATGAAATTTAACCCCGAATCCAATTCTCATGTCCGTTTTTACATTTTGGTCAAAAAAAATTTCACCTCTGGAGCACAAAAATCCCTGAGCCCGGCATCAGGAATTTCCTTCCCGGACAACAAAATGGCTCAATTTTTAAAAAGTACAAAAAGCACGATTTTTAAGCATGAAAGTTAACCCCGAATCCAATTCGAAGGTCCTTGTCCCACGATTTTGGGCCAAATAAAATTTTCACCCATGAGCAGAAAAATCCCTACCCCGGCATCAGGAATTTTCCTTCCCCCAGACACCAAATGGCTCAAATTTTTAAGAACTAGAAAAGCGACACAATTTTTTAGCATGAAAATTTAACCCCGAAATCCGATTCCGGTCTGTTTTTTAACATTTGGGCCAAATAAAAATGTTCAACTCCTGAGAAGAAAAATCCCTGACCCCGGCATCAGGAATTTCCGTCCCCAGACACCAAAACGGCTCAATTTTTAAAAACTAGTAAAAGCACCATTTGTAAGCATGAAATTTAACCCCGAATCCGATTCCGAGGTCCATTTTCACGTTTGGGCCAAATAAAAATTTTCACCTCCTGAGCACAAAAATCCCTGACCCCGGCATCAGGAATTTCCTTCCTTGGACACCAAAACGGCTCAATTTTTAAAAACTAGAAAAAACACCATTTTTAAGCCTGAAATTTAACCCTGAATCCCATTCCTAGGTCCGTTTTCACATTTGGGTCAAAAAAAAATTTCACCTCCTGAGCACAAAAATCCCTGACCCCGGCATCAGGAATTTCCTTCCCCAGACACCAAAAACGGCTCAATTTGTTAAAACTAGAAAAGCCAACTAGACCATTTTTAAGCATGAATTTACCCCGATATCCGTTTCCGAGGTCGCATTTTTTCACACTTGGGGGGCGAAATAAAAATTTTCAACCTCCTGACACAAAAATCCTGACCCCCGGCATCAGGAATTTCTTCAGACACCAAAATGGCTCATTTTTCAGAACTAGAAAAAGCACAATTTTTAAGCATGACATTTAACCCCGAATCCGATTCCAGTCCTTTTTTCATTTGGTCCAAAAAAAAAATTCACCTCCTGAGCACAAAAATCCCCCTGACCCCAGCATCAGGGAATTTCCTTCACCTGGATCCCAAACGGTGTCAATTTTTGAAACTAGAAAAAAGCACCATTTTTTAATCCTGAAATTTTAAACCCGAATCCGATCTGAGGTCCTTTTCACGATTTGGGGCCAAATAAAAAATTTCACCTCCTGAGCACAAAAATCCCTGACCCCGGCATCAGGAATTTACTTCCTTGGACACCAAAACGGCTCAATTTTTAAAAACTAGAAAAAACACCATTTTTAAGCCTGAAATTTAACCCTGAATCCCATTATGAGGTCCGTTTTCACATTTGGGTCAAAAAAAAATTTCACCTCCTGAGCACAAAAATCCCTGACCCCGGCATCAGGAATTTCCTTCCCTGGACACCAAAACGGCTCAATTTTTGAAAACTAGAAAAAGCACCATTTTTAAGCATGAAATTTAACCCTGAATCCGATTCCGAGGTCCATTTTCACATTTGGGCCAAATAAAAATTTTCACCTCCTGAGAACAAAAATCGCTGACCCCGGCATCAGAAATTTCCTTCCCCAGACACGAAAATGGCTCAATTTTTAAGAACTAGAAAAAGCACAATTTTTAAGCATGAAATTTAACCCCGAATCCCATTATGAGGTCCGTTTTTTCATTTGGGACCAAAAAAATTTTTCACCTCCTGAGCACAAAAATCCCTGACCCCGGCATCAGGAATTTCCTTCCCCAGACACCAAAATGGCTCAATTTTTAAGAACTAGAAAAAGCACAATTTTTAAGCATGAAATTTAACCCCGAATCCGATTCCGAGGTCCATTTTTACATTTGGGTCAAAAAAAAATTTTCACCTCCTGAGCACAAAAATCCCTGACCGCGGCATCAAGAATTTCCTTCCCTGGACACCAAAACGGTTCAATTTTTGAAAACTAGAAAAAGCACCATTTTTAAGCATGAAATTTTACCCCGAATCCGATTCCGAGGTCTGTTTTTACATTTGGGCCAAATAAAAATTTTCACCTCCTGAGAAGAAAAATCCCTGACCCCGGCATCAGGAATTTCCTTCCCCAGACACCAAAACGGCTCAATTTTTAAAA